>NW_008596193.1:0-204 GCF_000691845.1 Merops nubicus
GGGCTGCTCCTGGGACCACGGCAGGAGAAAGCCCAACTGCCTCCAGCCCCCAGCCGTGGGGGCTGATGTGGAGAAGCGAGGCTGGGAGCAGCTCCCAGGCCAGCACTGCCGGGGCTGTGGCCATCGGAGCCCCAGCAAACCCCAATGGCCCAAGCCCAGGCCTGGGGGCGACAGGAGACAAGGACAACATGAGCCAGGGGGGAG
>NW_008596193.1:436-675 GCF_000691845.1 Merops nubicus
CCACCATGCACCCACCAGCAGCGGCACAGCCAGCCCCTGGCACCCACACCAGGGAATGGGCTCGGAAGGGACAGAGCCCCGCTGCTGGGCACGGCCACGGGCACGGGCAGGCAGGGCCGGGTAGAGGGCACCCCTGGGGAAGGGCCCCGCGAGAGAAGCAGCCCGAGGACAAAGGTGTTTGCAAGCACAGACGCGGCCGGACAGACACGAGAGCTCTGGCTGGAGGCGACGGGTGAGCT
>NW_008596194.1:0-1901 GCF_000691845.1 Merops nubicus
GGTTCAAACCCCAGCATTTCAGGGAGCCAGGACTCGGTAGAGGCTGTGGGGTGATGTGGCACCAGGGCTTGATTTTGGCCACTGGTCAACCCTTCTGGGAGGCTGAGCCAGGAGAGCTGCCCGGGGCTGTGCGCAGGCTCCTGGTGGTGCCGCGGGGCTGGGGCCGTGCTCTGCCCTGTGGCCGGGCAGGGCTGTGCCTTGGGGTAGGAGGGTGCTGGGAGGAGAGGTAGGTTTTTCTCCTGTCCCTTTCCCTTCTTTTCTGCTGTCTCTGGGCCTTGGTTGCTGCAGACTGACCCTGTCTCCTCCTTTCTCTCTTGCTGCGCTCAGTGGAGGATCATGATGATGTGTTTATTAAAAAGCCGAGGTAAGGGGAGTGTGCACCAGGGCAGCAGCAGGAGCTGTACGCACATCTGCACGTCCTGGGCAGGACCTGCTGGGCACTGCTGGGCAGCGCCAGGAGCCATGAGGGTGCCTGCCTGGGGCTCAGCACACCAGCTGGTTTGCACTTGCTGCTTACAGTGACTCCAGGGCAGCTCTTTGCCCTGTTGCTGTTCCTTCTCTTTCCTCCTCCTCTGTCCTCTCCACTGAGCTTGGGATGCCAAGCTGCACCATGGTCTCCTGGACACAGCGGGTTGGGGGTGGCTGATGGCACTGGCAAAATCTTGCTGGGGGTGTTGTTTGGGCAGCACCTGGATTAGGGTCACAGTGTCCCTTGAGCCTGGTGTGGGGCTGCTGAGTGGCTGAGCAGAGCTGGGTGAGTGTCACCAGCTTCTGCCTGTGTGGGTGCAGTGTGGGATGCCAAGCTGCACCATGGTCTCCTGGACACAGCGGGTTGGGGGTGGCTGATGGCACTGGCAAAATCTTGCTGGGGGTGTTGTTTGGGCAGCACCTGGATTAGGGTCACAGTGTCCCTTGAGCCTGGTGTGGGGCTGCTGAGTGGCTGAGCAGAGCTGGGTGAGTGTCACCAGCTTCTGCCTGTGTGGGTGCAGTGACAGGAGCTGGGGCGTGGGATATTCTGTGCCCCAGGCAGGGGTGGTGTGCAGCACCCCTTTTTTTTGTTTTTCCCTTCGCCTCTCTGCAGTGGTTCCTGCCCTGGCCCTGTCACTGTTGGGTCCTAGCTCTGTACAGTTTATGCTGCCACAAATAAGTGCTCCTGGTTTTGTAGCCGTCTCCTTCTTGTCTTTGCCCTGGAGAGGCATAGAGCCACTGTCTCTCCCTCTGTCAGCTGGACCGTGCCTCTGTGTTCCTGGCTTGCCCTGCCTGCTTCCAAGCCCAGAGCAGGCAGCCTGCTGGGGTCACAGGCCTTGCCCCTCCCAGGACCAAGCTGGCAGACATGGCAGAGCTCTGCTTGTCCCTCATTCTGCTGGAGCTGGTCCCCAGGGCTCCCCATGCCAGGTCAGGTCCCAGCCTCTCTGCACCCCGATGAGGTGGGGGGTGACTGTCATGAGTGAGCAGGCAGCTGGGGTCTGTGTGGTCCTCGGGGTCCCTGGTCAGTCTGGAGCAACGCAGAGCTGGGTGTGGAACCCCAGCAGACCTACACTCCCTCCCACAGCTCCCCAGATCACAACGGTGGGTGCCAGAGATCCCAGGGATCCTGTCTTTGCAAGGCTGAAGGTGCTTAGCTCAGTACCCCATCACCAAACCAGCTACCAGCTGGGCACAGGGGATTTGCCAGCTCCTGCCTGCTTGTTGGGGTTGGGGGGCCCCTGCCCGCGCACACAGGCCCGCTGGGCAGCGCTGGTGAGTGGGACAGGCTGGATTAACTGCATGTTCTGTAGCCAGGTCTCTGTGCCGGACCCAGCCCCGGGAGCAGCGATGAAGACTGAGCCAGGACTGGGTGAGCAAAATGTTTCCTCTGGGCTCTGGGGGAGAGGGGTGGGAGTGCCAGAGGTTGCTGCTTG
>NW_008596195.1:0-2234 GCF_000691845.1 Merops nubicus
CCTCTCCCCCCACACACAGCACCCACCGTTGTTCACTCCTGATGCCAGGCTGAGCCCTGCTGAGCCCTGGAAGTGAAGCCAGGCACCGTCCAGCCTGGCTGAGCCCTGTCTCTGAGCAGCCACTCTCAGGTGCTTCCCAGGGGGTCCTGAGCATCACAAACCATCTGCCCTTGACACAGCTCCTCACTCTGGCTGTGCTCAGCTGCCGGCTGGTCATGGTTTATTTGTGTGATCACTAATTACAACAGTGCCAGATGTATTTTATTGTGAATATAAGCGTCCAGCATGTTTTGAAATCTTAGTCTAATCTTGGGTTTATTATCTTTTAATATGAAGAAATCACAGAGCCTAATGACACTGTGTCAAGCACTGTTTTGGTGCTGATGAACAGCCCGTGGGCAGAGCCTGGCCCTTGCCCTGGCACCCAGAGCAGGCTGGTGCAGTTTCCAGCTGCTATTTCAAACTAAAACCAAGAAACACACACAAAAAAAACCTCAAAACCAGCACTTCTACATGTAACATCTCCCTGAAACACGGATTTGACACCCACAAACTGAACGCTTTCTCTCCAAGCTCATCCAAAGCACCTCTCAGGTCCAGGCAAGGGCAGGAGCTGGGGGGGGGACCTGCCCCCGGGGCTGGGGGACAGCAGGACAGGGCCACCGCTCCCCGCTGGGTGCTGGCCCGTCACCTCATGCCTCGTGGCTCACAGAAATCCCTTTTTAAGTTCTTTCCTATTTCCCAGGTTGCCAGGTGCGTGTGTGCATTGGAAAAGTGAGGTCACGTCACCCCGTTGCCATTTCAAACGCCTCCCGGGGCTGCCAAGCCCGTCACAGCACAGCCTTGAAAAACAATATCCCAGCCTCGGTCCCTCTGCTCGCTCCCAAAATCCTCTGGAAGGTCAGCTTCAAATGCCCTCCCCAGAGGGACTTCATCCCTCCAGCATTTCTTGTGGCCTTTGCTTTTTAACCCAGATTTTTTGGAGGATGTTGAAATCCCTTTTCTGAAGACCCGCAGCCGCCCGTGCTGGGTGTCAGGGCACATCCCTCTGCTCTGGGGGGGCCGCCAGCCCCCGATGCCCCCCGTGGCCCCTCTCCTGGCTCAGGGCAGTAGTGCCCACCCGGCTCCACCCCGATGAGTTCTCTGGCACAGAGCAGATCCCTTCTCCACGGGCTGGATCCCCAGAGGCAGCAGCGGCTCCATACCATGCCACAGAAGCCTTCCCCAAATGGAGAGTGATGTCACCACTGTCCCTGGGTGATTTTGAGGCACAACTGGAGAATTCAGCCACGCGTCTGCCCCCGAGGCTCCGTGCAGATTCACCCCTCCCTGCACGGTCCCGGGGAACACATCCCACCCCTGGGAGCACCAGAAAGTCCTTCACTTCTTGGGCAGGCTGAGGACCCGTGGGAGAACCACAGCACAGAGCGTGGCTGGGGCAGGAGATGGGAAATGGGGGTGCCCGTGTTGTGCCCCCAGACTCCTCCCAGTGGGGTGCTGGGGACAAAACACAGTGTCAGCTCTCAGGAAGCCTGACGGGGTCACCCGGGAAGCAGAGGAGCAAAAGGGGGTGTAGCTAACAGTGAAGCACTCCCAGAAACTGGTCACCATGAGCCTGGGGTGTCTGTTCCCTTCTCCACAGGAATGTGGGGAAGGAATCTGAGCAGCGTAGAAACACGGGAGATTTTAAACCAACACCACACTTTGGGACTTTGATTTTTTGTTTCAAACGATAGCTGTAAAGAGAGTTCAGTGCTGAGCTGTGGCTGTGCTCCCAGCTCCTGGCAGCTCTGCCTTGACCACAGCACATAAGGAGGCACCCGGATCCCGGTTTTTGGTGTTTCAGCACAGGTTTTCCAGCGCTCGGGCTCAGGAGGGAGGACGGTGGGGTCAGCAGAGAGGGGGGAGCGGGGGCAGGGAGCTGGGAGCCGGAGCATGTGGAGCCCCCCCAGCCTCTCCTGCACAAAGGGGCTTTGTGCCGCACCTCGGGGCGGGGAAGGGCAGGGGCCGGCAGGAATGTCCGCTGGAAGCTGGAAGGAAACCTCGCCCTTTCATGGGAAAAAAACCCCAAAGGCAACAGATGGTCCCTCAGCGTTAACCGTACGCTGGAATAACACGAGAAACACGTTTTCGGGCAATTTCTCCTGCTAAACACATCCCGCGTCTGTCTGCTGGGATCAGCTGCCCTGCCTGCTTCGGGAGGACCCTTCCCTGCGCTCGGCGGCAGAGACGGG
>NW_008596196.1:0-14934 GCF_000691845.1 Merops nubicus
ACGTTAGTTTCCTTATATCATATATATATCAAATTAGTAAAATAGGATAAGCAATATGTTGGGTAAAGAGAAGTTTGGGTCTTACCTGTGCTGCACTGATTTATCTTCATTAAAATTATGAAGATGTGGGACAAAAGGATCAGAAGGGTGAGGTAGCCACATCTCTGAGCTATAGCACATGCACTGTTCCTTAGATTGAGTATACAAAGGCTTCTAAGCTTCATGGTTAGATTTTATCACAGAACACCTGAGAGAACAGTAATTTTCAAGTACAGAGAATTAAGGTATTTTAGAAAAGAGATTTAGAGACAACTTATTATGCTGTTTACACAAGGTCCTCTTCAATGACTGAAGGGCTCTCAGAAGGCGCTGAAAGCGACTCATCTTTCTGCTTGCTTAGAGTTCCCTTCATTCGGCTTCAAGCTGTGACTGTGACCGTGCCTGTTCCCCTCCAGAACTTACCCGAGGCCGTCACAGAGTCTGTGGGTCTCTTTTCCTTCCATCATACGTGGTTGTCCTCTCTGGCAGAAAGCTCCAGCTGACCCGATGTACAGCTTGGCCAAAAGTTTACTTTCTGCTACCAGCTGCAGACTTCCACGTGATCAGATGGCTGCTGTAGCCTTAAAGAGCAGCACTGGGGAAAGGTGGAGGCTGTGGTGGCTATTTCACTAATACAGGACACAAAAGGAATGTGTCTGGACTTGCCTCTTACCAGGTGATCGTCTGCTCTCCGTGGGACAGACAATAAATACAAGTTCAGCAAAAGGTTCTACTTTGCCAAAAGGCAGAACTGAGCAATAAAAGTACAAAGGAAAATGCAAGACTCGGGTAGACTTGTTTGGGCAGCCTGGGGAAGCAGGTAGAGGAAAGGAAATCTGAAAGCTTAGCAAGTATGTGATACAGGTGAGTATCCTACACTGGTAAGAGAAGGCACCTGCCTAACAGCCCAAGTCAGGTCTAAGGCCTTTACAGTGTGCTAGCTTCATCTCACCTTCTCTCACCCTGAATGCAGCAGGGCCATGGCAGGAGTCTGAGGACAACAGGGAAAGACACGATAAATAGTGCAAGTGTGAAAGAACATGTAAAGCTCTAACCACACCACCATCACCCTGAGAAAAGTACCAGCTCCATGGCTGGACAAAAGCAGCTGAAGGTTCCTTCAGAGGCAGTGCAGTGAGGAGCCGCAGTCCAGGCAGCTGACGGGAGGCAGCAGCGCTCCTGCAGGATGTCACCCTGAGCCACCATTGCTCAGGGCTGCTGCAGGATGCCACGCTGAGCCACAACTGCTCAGGGCTGCTGCAGGATGTCACCCTCAGCCACCAGAGCTCAGAGCTGCTGCAGGATGTCACCCTGAGCCACCACTGCTCAGAGGTCCTGCAGGATGTCACCCTGAGCCAGCAGCACTAAGAGCAGCTGAAGGATGTCACCCTGAGCCACCAGTGCTCAGAGCTGCTGAAGGATGCCACGCTGAGCCAGCAGCACTCAGAGCAGCAGGAACTGCAGGATCAGAGCCCCTGCTCTGAAGCTACCTAGTTACACAGCTGCAGCAGCGTGCAAAGAGAACAAGAGGATTGTTATTTTTTTAAATGGAAGATTCTGAAGAGGCTTTTGCTACATGAAGAAAGAACTGGAAAGCAACAACAAAGAGGTAAAGAACCATTTCCAAAATAGCTGTAGAAGTTCTGTGGAAACTAGAACTGCCCATGTAGTAGAAAAGCATTACAATTTTAATTCTTACAGTAGGATATTAAAATCAAGTATTTTTCTGGTATTTTGTTTTTAATCCTAATATTAATAATGAGTGGTTTTATACTAGGATAGCTGCTTTGTGACAACACTGCTTCATGTTATTTCTACAAATAGAAGACTAGGTCTATGTAACAGCAGCATAAGGCCCAGAAACACCAGCAGGCGACAAACTGAGTTGAATTTGAGTCCCTTTGGGTCTGGAAACAGAGCAGGTACATTGCTGCAGTAAATGCAGTTTCTAGACTGGCATGTCACTAAAAGGAGAGCTCAGGTCTACCTCTGACACAGGGGCTGCCACTTCACACTTCCCTGTGCAGCCTCCACTTGCCCACAGCTTTACTCTCCTTTGCAATACTTCTCCCATAAGGAAAAGCTGATGAACACATACCCAAGTATACAAAGATCTTCCATAATGTAGACAAGGCTTAATGTAGTCAGAGCATCCTTTTTGCATTTCAGCATCCATTTTTCTCATCTAGGAAGAATTTCATCTCGCTAGTAATGCCTCCTGAAACAAAGCACTTTTGATTGCAAAGGATTTATTTTATTCCTTTTACACCTTCCAGTTTTACTGTATAGTAGCATAAGGATGGAGGGAGATGAGGAGCAAAAACTACTCTTAAAGTCCTGACGGTTCCAGGGTGGTGTGACACAACTGCAGTTGGCTGCTGAGGCTGTGACAGCCGGCTGGCCATCAGTCTCACCAGCAGCTGATTGGCCCAGGTTATTCCCAGCGCCGGGGAGACTCCGCCGTCCGCTGCGCTACAAGGGAAGTGTTACAGGTTTCTGCATGTGTGCACTTAACAGGAAACACCTTCACTTCTGTTGTAACAAAGTCACACTGGAAGAAGTGATCTACTGGTTCTATACTGTTGTTTGATATATTTGAAACTATAGGTCTTCAAGGGTATACTCACAAAAGTACACACTAGTTTGTAGGTAATGCAAGGTAATGACTAATGAGTGCTTCTGTACAGAGTAAGTCAGTCACTGCTCCAGCTACAGCCACAGTGATACCTGCCTCTGTCTTAACTGCTCCCCTCTTGTGGTAGGAAAACAGCAATACAAGAATGGTTGAAATTAAGTATTTGAAATGTGTAACTTCGCCCTGGCTTCCATTCAGAGGTATATTTAGCAATACTGGGTAGATATAACACTGCATACATATTTCAGCCCAAAGTTTAATTTTTTTATTCCCCATCTGGAAGAAGTGTAACCTCTCCAGTAAAAGAATCACAGGATAGCCAGGGGAAAAAAAACTGAACCTTATCCTTGTTCTGTGTCAGTTTGAGTCTGGAGGACGTCACCAACATCTTGCAAAAACACATTTATGTAGTATCTAGGTTATCTAGGAAACGAAGATTATAGTTGGGATTCAAACAACAAATATGTATGTTTGAATCCTATTAATATCTTGGTGTCAAAAGATACTCCTTATTTTTCTTAAACAACTAACAAAACCAACTGATAAGGTTGGGTTGCTGTGTTTTTTATTTTTTTTTTTAAACAGAGAAAAAATGCACTCAGTTGTATCAGAGACAAGAAGAGAGGCACCAGTACTCTTGCTTAAGCAGTACACCAGCCATTAACTTAAGGGAGTTTTCCCCCCATACCTGCTGATTTGGGATTGCCACACCAGTGTGTGACAGTTTCTCCGAGTTTACAGCTCATGAGGGACTGTCGATCTGCCACAACTGCAGCACTGCCAGGTAAACCCACTGCTGTGCTGAGCATGCTCTGGGGGCTTATGCTGGAGTTACAAAAAATAGAGTGTTCAAATGCTGCTGCGTGAGGCTGTGACACTTCCCTGGAGGATAACTCACCCACCACTGCTCCGAGCAGCTCCCGACTCGCTCACTGCGTCCGTCACCTGCAGCAGAGAAACAGCGTTTGGAGTTGCGCCGCAGCCACGTGTGTGCCCTTGGCCAGCAGAAGGGCAGGGAAGGGAATGAAGCCAAGAAAATCCAAGTTATTGGATCACGTATTAAGCCTGCTCTCAATGCCTTCACTACATTTCAAGGTCTGCTTAATGGAGCAGCTTGCCTTTAACTACAACCTGGAAAAAGTCACACCTCTTGATTCCCTCTGTTGTCTTTTAATGACATGATTCTTCCACACAAGTTCTTCACAAAGTACACCAGACTAAGTTATAGGTACTCCCTTAAATGCAACGTACAGAATGGATGACTTCGCTACCATAATCTTTCTCAAAATTATTATATTCTGTAACTACAAATTTGATGTAATGAGTCACCTTCATTAGAATATAGTCCTGAAGGAGCCTTTGTTAGGCAATGGTCAGAGTGTTGTCACTCAGCATCAGGCAGTGACCTCATTTATTGTGAGCCATCACCCATGTAGCACTCCCATCATAGTAAGGCAGATCTGAGAAGCTCTCTGCAATCACTTTTTCCCCTCTCAGGCTGAACTACTCCAAAATACAGCCTGGACACACCTAGATTTCTCTTACCCTTAAATCAGCTCTTTTGCCTGCTAGATGAGCCCTCAAAACCCCCAGAAAAAATGCAGACAGCCTTTTCCAAATGCCCATATGCAAGAGTACCCCGGAAGGTAGACAAAGAACTCAATTCCATTGGTTGGCTTCACAGTGTAAATGCTGAAATGCACAAACCTTTGCTTAACAAAGAGCAAAGTCCAAACCACGCTTCCCAAGGAGAACAAATTGTCTCTACTTATAGCAAAATTTAGAAAGGAGTTACAGGAAATCTCAGTTTTCCTTAAAAGCTAGCCCTATGAAAGATGATGTAAGAAAAAGTCTGTTAAAAAATTTAGAGTAACTCAAGGCTAAAATTTAAATCCTACCCAGTCTTAAAAGGGAATTTTATTGAAAATAAAACCCCTGTGCATGCCTGAGAGCTGTTCCCATTACTGATGTGCAGGAATTCTAATATATTCTCTTCCTGTTACAGCACTACATATAAGTTTTTACACACTGCCTAGCCTGCAGTTCCACAACTCCTAGGGAACAGAAACAAATCAAACAACAGCTGACCTGATGTTTCTAGAATCTTTCTTCCTGATATAAAACTCTTCTTGTTTGTGTCTTTTAAAGTTCAACTTACTCATTTGATAGAAGTGACTTCCAGAAAGGAAGTTTCCCAGCAGTGGCCTGCCTGCACATTTACTTCCCCTTTCTCTGGCCACAGTCCAATGTGAATGCCTCATCTCCAGCACTCATACACTCCTTCAATTTGCAGTCAGACCAAGAGCAGCAGCATGCTGCTTCTACAGGACTGAAGCAGTATCTTGGCTAGTTTTCTCAAAAGAATAGTCTTTTTGAGTAGTATCATTGTGGCCGTTTTTTGGCTTAGCTCGAGCCACCTTGCGTGCATTCTAACGCTTGAGTAACCTTGGCAGTTACAGGGAAATGCTGAGCTAGCAAAAATGCAGCAAAGTCCCTGGGGTTTCACTGTCTCCTGTGCATGTTCACGCTGAGTTCCCAGAGCAACCCTGCTGCTGATGGCATTAGAAGATAGTATTAAGAACACTGTTATTTTACTTTGCTGCTCTGTGCAGTTGCTATACATATCCACTAGTTAGCTTCAATGGACAACCTTCGAGAACATTAACAGTCTGAAAAGGCTTAAAAGATACTCTTCAGCTTTGAGGAGTTAAAATTTACTAGTTTTAAGTACTTCAGTTTAAGGAAGCTTCAGTTTCCATCTGTCATTACCTACTCAATTGACAGTGTTAAATATCACACCAGAAAATCTGCATGCACAGTTTCTTCCCACTCGGTTCCAGCCATTTACTAAATGAGAAGCGATTCTGGTGTCATACCTGATTAACACACATTATTGGAGTCCTGAATCTGGTGCTTAAACTGTGCAGCTGTGCTCCAAATGTCTGCAAATACCGAGCCTTCATAACAGAGTCTGAAGCTCCAAATTCACACCGAAACAAAGCAGCAATGGAGTCTATGACCACCAGCCGCACCATGCCTCTCGTGAGCAGCAGGGAAATCCTCTTAGTAATGCAGTTGTGAAAGGTATCCTACCACAAAACACAAACAGCCAGCATTAGAACAGTACAAATAACTCTGTAAAATCAAGGCAGTAACTAGAGATAGCGCCACTGAAACATGAGCTGATGGTGTTTCTCATCAGTGAGTTTCTGGATCTTTAAGTCTAATTAGTGACCATATTTTGCAAATGTCTTGTCGTTTCACCTTAACAAAAAAACAGAGACCAAACTGCAAGGTACAGTTATCTGCAGCTCTAACTTAAATTAGTTATTTACCAACACTTCAGTCTCAGGAATTCTATACTACAATCCTAAACCATTTCTGCTTTGCGGCATGGATCTCACTGAAACACTGAGAACCTGAGACAAGCATTAAATACTCAAACCAGAAGACTATGTTGCTGGTCCACTAAGGACTTACTAACAGTAAAATACATAGTTGTTACAGCAAACCCCTATGATCAAGACTCTTATAATCATGAGTAGCTGCAGCTGACAGCCTCCCTATCTAAAGTTTTACTAATTGAGTATTTTGAAGTCACGAAACATTTCAATTGCAGGAAGTTTAACAAATATTTTGTAGTGTGCAACTTCTGCACAAGAATCTTAATATTAGATGAAAAGTCCCTGTAGCCCAATATCCTGTCTTCAAATGTGCTCTAGAACAGCTAAGTAGAAAGGAGAACAAGCTCACAGTGATAATCTCAGCTTCTTGCCGTCAGAAATCATAATCTTGGGGGGGGGGAGGGAGGCAGAACAAACCAAAAAACACTAGTGAGGTGAGGGTCAGTTCTTCTGATTGGTGCTTCCCTTTACATCTACATAGAGGTTCACAGCTAAGAGCTTACATACATCCAAAATTACATATCATATCCTCCAGCACTGCACAGCTTTTAAAAGTGAACTGTAATTCTCAAGTCTGAATTACAGTAAGATCTATTCTACTAAATTACCCACTTTTAAAAAAAAAAAAAAATTATAATAGCAAACGCCTTTTTTTTTTTTTTTAAACTGGAAAAAAAAAAATTACTTTGAAGAATATATGACAGCTTTCCATTCTGGAAAAACGGAATTTTTGGTTTCACTTACTGGTTTATCTACAGGAAACTATGCTGCACTGCAAACACTTCAGTGCTTGTATGTGGTCCTTCTGTTGGTACCAGACTCGTTCTTTTGAAGTGAACACACCAACAACCAGATTCCAGAATGAAGCAAGTAAAAAACATTTTGATGTGAAAGAAAATACAGAATGTAATTGCAGTTTGGGTTTCTGCTTCAGTTGCTACCTGCCTATCTCCATACAGCGATCCATTCTATGTATATACACATACGCACACAAACTGAAACTATATGTAGCAATATCAGAACTCTAATAATCTCTTGTGCAGTTGCTGGGCTTCATAGTGAGTGTAGTGTTTTACTTTTAAGGGTATTTTAGAGAGAGGTACATACTCCTGTAGGGTGATTCTTTCCTTTTTGCAATAACATACTCTGTAGCTTCCCAAAAGTACAATAAGAACTTTAATATTTCCAATGAAAGGTACAGAAAAGGTAGCTTAGCTGCTGTCTGGACCAGACAATGAGTGTGGCAAGCATGCTAATGTACAAAATCTTCTTATACTTGCAAACCAAGACTAAAAAACTCCAGCAACTGGAATGATGTAACAAGTGCTACTTTCAAGCCTTAGAGAAAACAGTTTCTGATGTTCTATGAATAAAGTGTATATACAATCACAGAAGGCTGGGGATGGAATGATCTTTAGAGGTCATCCAGTCTAACCCTGCTGCACTGAGCAGGGACATCTTTAACTAGATCGGATTCCTCGGAGCCCCGTCAAGCTTGACCTTGGGATGGGGCCTCGACCACCTCTCTGGACAGCGTGGTCCTGTCTTTCACCACCCCGATAGTAAAGATATTCATGTCTACTTCAGAAGAAGCACCAGCCCCTGGGTTTACAAGGCAAGAACACAGCACTGGAATTTGGGTCTTTTCGCCCCCGTTCTACCACACCATCCTCCCGCAGCAGGACAGGGCGGCTGCGCTGCTGTGGTGGTGCTGTGCCACCGCCCACCCCAGGCACTCAGTTCTGTACCCTGTCCTCCTGTCTGCTAAAGCTGCACTTTAACAACCCTGGGGTGACTGCAGGCTGCTCAGGGTACACACCACCTTTTGCATACATACTTAGATCCTGTCTCCAAACTCACTGAAGATCTCCCTGGGAGCTGTGGTAAAACTAGTAGTAATAGGTCTACTGCATCTTCATTATGACTGACAAGAATCCACTACATGATTCATTCTCTAAAAAATTAAATATTTATATTTTAATATCTTTCACCATAAAACACTATAATAGTTCTCTAACAGCAAATTGCAGAGATTAAGAAGTATTAATTACAGATCTTAATTCACTTTTAGCTTTTGAAAGGTCTCCTGTATCCAAACCCCCTGTGGTTATTGGCTTATAGTGTAATAATGACGCCCTCTTAATTTGTGCTACTACTTACTAGGTCTGCTGCGTGCTCAACAAAAATACTGTTCCCAAATTTAATCTTCTGTATTATTTCAGCTGGAACGTCTGCACGCAGCTTATGTTGTTGGTTTATGAGTTGTTGCAAACGTTTACTCGGGAATACATCTTCTGTACAAATGTAGACGGCTCCTGCAGACAAGGAAACCTCCTCTGTTATTCCCACAGGGCTCTTACACACGCAGTTTTCTTAACAGCACAACAACAAAATAATGCATCCTGTGCTCAAAAGTGAGATGTATCTACCTGGAAATTCATACTACTTTTTTTTTGCAGCCGTATTGAATCAACAATGAACAACGACCACCACCCACTCCTGAGACTTTCCTGTAGTTGCCAGGCCTTTTTTGTGGTGCCTGCTGGCACCGCTGGATTTTTGCAGTCTCCACTAGGTGACAGTGGATTTGCACACTGCCCAACAGCTGACCGCCCGCCCTGGGTGGTGCCAGTCTCATAAACAGCAGCTCTGCACAGTTTGCCTGCTTTGGTCAGAAATCCAACACACAGTACTGTACTCTGAACCAAATTAGCCATCCCAGCCAGAGCCAGTACCACCAGTATGTTGATTAATTTCACTGGCTGTTTTTGAGTTTCCTGCTTTGAAATTCGCAGATGAAGGGGTACTTATTGCCACCATTTGTAAGCCAGTTTAAAAGAGGATCACTCATCCAAACTTGGGCCAATTAGCCCTTCCTGAAAGTGGCAGATTAGATGAAAAGCATAACACTTCAGTCACATTACTGTGACTGATGTCTATATTTTTATCATGGTTTCTGGCTAAGAAGTGTGTGTTACTGCAGAGAAGATTAACCACACACATCAAAGATCCTGGGGAAAGAAAACAGAAATACATGCAATATTTTCTTTTTTAAAAAAATGCTACTGTTGTTGCAGAACTAGCCAGAATCACAAGCTAATACTTCTGGGGTTTCATTCAAGGATGAAGTCCACACTAAAGTGGCTGAAGCTGCCACAGGAGCTGATATGCTTGGCAGCATGAGACATCCTGAATGTTTTCAGCCCCAATGGTCCATCCCTATGCTGGCTCTCCAGGGAGCAGAAAGTCCCATTTCCAGATGCAACTTCCAAATTCTCTATACGTTACTCTGAAAAAAACATGAAACTATATCCAACAGCAGAAGCTGAAAGATCTCAGGACTGGATTGAGTAAAAATTAACGGTTACTTACTCAGGAAAAATATTTGGCTGATGGACACCTGTGTAACATTGGGTACTGAGTTCTGAGAATCTTCTATATAAGACAAAGATGAGCCTAAGCCTAATTTTCTTTAGCACTAAACTTGCACCTTCAACTTAACTCTCCCTCACCCCACTGTAAATTCTTATATAAGTCACTCTACTTCACAGGTGAAACATTTTTTAAAAAACATATTATTTTCCCAATACACAGTTTTATTTTTAAATACTCAGAAAGCTATCAGGTGAAGCAAAAAAATTTACCCATGCTCACTAATTAAAAAAAAACCTCAGTCTTTGACAGATGAGAATTAAAGACCTCCTTCAATTATTAACATGTGGAAAAATACTTCATCATCAATGCCTTCCATAGGAGGTACTGAAGAGGAGGACAATTAACCAAACTCAGTATTAAAGACCAATGCCTAATTATGGGGCAGGAGCACTTAATATTCACATATCTTTAAAGACAGAAGAACTGTCATAACAAATAAAAATGGGAGACTCGTAGAACACAAACAGAAAGCCTATGGCATTGTGCTGTTTACAGTTTGTTAGGAAGCTGTCACCACTGACAGGTCAAGCTGAGAGACACCCTTAAGTCAATCATCTTCAAGGATCACAGAAGCATCTTTCCTCACAGTTCTCAGTGCTTTTATGTAGGCTGATAAAAGTGCTATGCTAGTTGCTGACCAAAACCCCAAACAAACCAACCAAAAATAAAAACCACTAAAACCTCCACCCTCAAAGGACAACTTTTGAACCCTATAAACATAATCTGTCACGCGCCAAACCAGCTTGTTACCAAGAACCAGTAGCAAACATTTTTTTTTTAATTCAGAATTCTACTATGGATATGAATTTTTCACATTACATTCATGTATTACTTCTGAATATGGGCATATAAAATAAATCCAGGCAAGATGTGATGGCCCATGACCGACACTGCTGGCATGGCAGAGGGGTAACCTCGAGGCCCAAGATGTCCTGTTCCCTTTGTTGGCTGTCAGCCTCCTCCCACTGAGAACCGTAAACAAGATGAGCAGCAGGTGAAATTGAGTCAACACACAACACATCTATACTGTCTAGAGAAATGTATTTCAACATCATCACCTAAAACAAGTTTCTGGCACTAAAAAAACAGCAAAACCACTAAAAAATAAGCAACCCGCCATAACTTTAAATCATTAGCAAAGTTTTAGCACGGTGGTTAATCTCCTGTTGGTAGTGCTAGACTTCCTTGATAGTGTCAGAGTTTAGAGTCAGGGCTGCCCCCAGACCTGTTCTAACCCAAACCAGGACATAAAGTTACTAAGCACTGATGTTCTCCTCAAGTTTCCTGAAGAATAAGACTCCTCATACTTAACATAAGCTTTTTAATTATTTATTTCTCATAAGAGACTCAACCCTTAATTAGGGACTGCAGAGGAATCAAGTTTCTTTTTCTAAGTGCTACACAAACAACACCTGCTGCTATGACTGCATGCAGCCTAGCAGATGGCAACAGCACAGAATCCCAGCACGCCAGGGGCTGGAAAAGACCTCTGCAAATCATCTAGTCCGACCCCCCCTGCCAAAGCAGGGTCAGCTAGAGCAGGCTGGATAGGAACACAGGTTTTGAAAGACTCCAGAGGAGACTCCACAACCTCTCTAGGCAGCCTGTTCCAGTGCTCTGTCACCCTCACAGAAAAGACGTTTCTCCTTTTGTTTAGGTGCAACTTCTGTGTTCCAGTTTTTGCCTATTGCCCCATGTCCAATCAAGAGCCTGACCCCATCCTATTTACACCCACCATTTAGATACTTTTAAGCATTTTAAGATGCTCTCTCAGTCTCCTCTAGGCCAAACAGCCCCAGGTCTCTCAGCTTTTCCTCATAAGGGAGATGCTCTAGTCCCCTAATCATTTTTGTAGCCCTCCACTGGACTCTCTCCAGTAGCTCCCTGTCTAAACAAGAGACATCTTCAAACACAAATAATGGAAACACTTGCCATTTTGTAGCCCTACAAGGAAGACTTAGTCTGGTACAAAAGATGAGAGTGCCATTAGGGTGCTGGGCACCTTCCTCTATACTTCACTCTGGTTCATTCCTTTCTTTCAACAGAAAAAGGGAGAAATGCTGGGCCATGAATAAAAACGTATTTGCATTCAAAGTATTTGCAGCAGTTAGCAGCAACACCTGAAGGAATCTAACAATGATTAACGAAATTTAAAGCAAAGTTATGTAAACCACAGGTTAATTACTGCCCTTTAAACAAGATATTAATTTGGACATTCCATGATTTTTCTACAGGGGTGGATACAGTGCAAGAAATAATTAAGTTTCCCCACAACAAACCACTGAGCTGCCAAATTAAACCCAGTGCTGCATGGAAGGAAGAGCAAGACCACAGCTCAAACACACCTAAGGCAGACTACCAGGATGCTGAAGTCTCAGAAGTGACACGAGTTTCCTCCCTAAGACACCATATAATACTTAAATTAAATAAATAAAATTAGGAGTTAATGTGATAGATAAAACCCCCCATACTCTAATGAAAGAAAAAAAATACTTAACTGGCAAACCCAAGAAAATCTCAGGTACAAAACGATGTTTGATTTCTTCAATTAGTTTTCCATCAATTTTACTGTCTAAACCACTGTCATTATTGTTAACAAACCAAATATTCTTTGAAATTTGAAACCCTCAACTAAGGAATACAAACCATATCCCCAACATGTTGGCAGAAAATTATCTGACAAGCTCTTCTGCTGTGGTTGTCAGTAAGTGCTTATGACAGCAATGCTTTTCAGACATCCTTTGTACATGCCTAGTTTAGCCCAGAGTGGGAGGGAGGTAAAGAGAAGCCAACAGTAATTTTGTATTAAATTCTGTTGTCATGTCTGGGCATGTGCCCAGCATGCTTTGCTCTCTATGAAGATGCATCACTAACTACCCAGCTTACTGCTAAAGCTACTGCAGAAGGGTGAGACATGCACTGAATACCTGCATCTACTTCAAGGCACTGATGCTGTTCTTAAAGACAGTATATTCCTCCAAATGGCAAATTAATCAACATTTACATTTCAGTACTCACCAGACTCTAATCCACCATATTTGTAAGGATACTGCACACAAAGGCACAGCTGTAAGCTAATCTGAGTCTTCCCAGCAGAACTTTCCCCAGCAAGTTCTGTGATTCCCACTAAAGGAATGCCACCTTTTAACAAGGCATCTAGCACTGAACATCCGAGGCTCAGCTTCTGCTGCTGGGAGGTGACATGGTCTTTATCTTGGTAGAGCTGAAGTGCTGCAGGGTCGTGGATTTTTTTCCCAAGGGTTAAAAAGGAAAAAAAAAAAAAGTTTCATTTAGTATCTTTCTGACTCACAATGATACAAACCAGAGGCTGTGTTTAGGTTTATAAAAAGGTTTATTAGGTTTATATTAGGTTTAGGCTATATAGGTTTTTATCTATAGGACATGTGCTTGCTTTGCTGATGGGAAATTTTTCTAATTCAGCCTGGTCTTCCCCCACAAGACAAACTGAGTGCCTGTTCAAAAAATTTTTACACTAAGTCCTTTTCTCTTCTCAATTTTTTTTTTTTCCTTTCTCTGCCTCCAAGGAGTCTCCATGGAAAACTACACTCTGGGAAAAAAAACTGCCAGTGAGGTTCAAGCACAGCAGGTTTGGAGAGGGAACACTGCAGCAGGCTGTGAAACAGTGACCAGGCATCAGGGCAACACCTGGGGATATATGCAAATCACAAGAAAATAAATTCTGAGTACAAAGCTGCCTTTAAGCACTTTTGCAGGAGGAGTTATTAGGTCTTGCTTGTTTTGCAATGCAGTGTTTATATCAAATCAGTTTATATCATAACTTTTTTCAACTACTCTTAGCCAAAAATGCAGAAGGAATCTTTTTTCCTCTAATCAGGTTTCCCAGACTGGAAAATCCTTTTATCCTGTTTCAGGCAGGCTTAATCCTAAAGAATGACACCCACCTACCTTCAAGGTTTCAGAGGAGCTGTCCTTACAACAGCCAAGTAACTTACCACAACATAACAAACCTACTTGGTTTTCATTTTCAGAAAAACATTACTGTGTCAACGAAGAGCCCAAACCTGATTTTCTCCCAGTGACAGTGTTTTAAGATTTAAACAGAGCTTTTTTTTTTTTTTGGTATTGACTGTATTACCTGTAAGCATACTATTTCTCCTCAGCGTATAAGAGACTGTTTTCAGTAAGCACTGTATATCTGCACTGGACAGCTTCATCAGTCTTTGCAAGTCTGCTCCAGAAAGATTTAAAATCTCTTTTATTGATTTTATGTCAGCTGAAATGAGAAGATTCTTTATAAATACTTTTGTTCAGATTATAGGCTTATGCACAAAAGAACGAGTCTCCCCGCTTCCTACTGATCATTCAGTTGAGGTTTCTCCACACTGCATTCCTGTAAGCTCTGCAGGCAACATCTCCTTTCAGTCTACCAACACAACCTACAAGTTTGTTTGCAAAATTATTATTGTAGCACGGGGAAAATCCATTGCTCAAAAAGGTTGCTTATGAAATAATTACAGTTTAAAATGTTAGTGTGCATCTATACGCTCCCACCCACAGATGCACAATTATGTACAGAAAGTCAGTAGGTGCCAGAACCCTTCATGAGACACTGGCAAATCAAGTTACCTTTCTTAAGGGCAGCAATTACTTTAGGGTTCAAGTCAAACTGGTCCCAGTCCATTTCCTGATACAGCACTGGGGTGAGTTATCTGTTGTTAAAGCAGCTTCTATCAGACATACATGCAACCAAAAAAAATAAGCATCATTCAACGTGACAAGTTTGTAAGCATATTCTTCTTTGTTTTTTAACAATATATTTATCAGTTACCTTAGAAAAGCAAGAATGATTCAGCACATTGACAGAAGATTTATCTGATGGCTGTTGACACAGATCCTATTCAAGCTAATAGAACTGCAGTCAGGAATCACTGCTCATTTCGAGTGCCCTAACCCTGCACAGTGCTTTTTCTCGGGACTGGGGCTCCCGAGTTCTCTGGACAGTGTCTTTGTCCTGCCCCAGCTTTCTGTTTGCAGCTAGAGAAAAGATCTCAGGCACGTGCAGCTGTGGACGATCCAGGACTAGTCATACCTTGGACAGTCAAAGGTATTTTGATTAGCTAAAAGCAAAACTGGCATTAAAACATTACCGTAAGCTTGCTTCTTACAACATTAAACACTCTTCGTAGCATTTTGGCCTAAAGCACGAGAGCTCAGCAGCACAGCTGCCTAGGAGAGCGCTGTGGGGTTAGTTACCGTTGTTCAGGGCACCGTTGTTCGGAGGGCGTGCGGCAGACACACGAATTGCGTGAGAACACCGGAGCTAAGGGGCAAACGCGGCCTTCGCCCGGGGCCGCAGAGGCGGCCGGGGAGCCCGACGCCGAAACGAGCGCCAGAGAAGCCGCGGACCTAGTCGAAGCGACATCGCGGCAGGAGCGCGGA
>NW_008596197.1:0-221 GCF_000691845.1 Merops nubicus
ATGGAAAATTGGCAGCCGGCAGCGAGAGGAGTGGAAAGAATGAGCTCAAACGCAGAAAAATGCGGCCGCGCCGGAGGGAGAGGGGGAGAGGCCAAGGGGGGGCAGCGGCCAGGAGCTGGGAAACGGAGGGAGGAGGAGGAAGAGGAGGAGGAGAAGGAGATGGAGGAAGAGGAGAAATAGAAGGAGAAGGAGGAAGAGGAGGAGGAAGAGGAAGAGGAGGA
>NW_008596197.1:547-789 GCF_000691845.1 Merops nubicus
CACTGCCCTCCATTCCTGGGTGGGCATCGGTCCCACTGCCATCTGTGCCTGTGTCACCAGCTGTTCCAGTGCCATCCATCCTGGTGCCATCGACCCTCAGGTAGCCATCAGCCCCAGTGCCATCCATCCCTGGGTGCCCATTTGCCCCAGTGCTCCCTCCCTCTGTCCCACCTGCCCCCCCAGTGCTGTTAGCCCCCTGTGCCACCCCCCTGGTGCCATCGGCCCCAGCATGTGCCAGGGGC
>NW_008596197.1:914-1364 GCF_000691845.1 Merops nubicus
CTGGGGGACCCCCGAGAGAGCTGCTGCTGCTGCCTGCAGTGGTCCAGCCCCACCGAGGGGCTCCCAGGAGACCATTCCATCTGCCCTCGGCCTGAAACGTGAAACTATGAATCACCCCCGGTCCCGAAATAGATTTAGAGAGAAAAAGATTAAAATATTTTTAAAAAAATCAAATCCTTGCATTTTGTTCCCTGCTGTGTTCCCTTCCCCTGCTCGTGGCTCAGGTCTCAGCCCGGGGCAGCACCAGTTTACTTGGATCTCCCTGTTTGTCTTCACTGGTGTCACCACTTCTCAGCAGCCTCTCGCCCCAGTGTGGGTGAGGAGGAGGAGGAGGGTGGGAGAAGCAGATGCTGGATGGAGGGCCCGTGTTCAGACGCAGCTGCCTGGATGTGGGGGTGTCAGCAGGGACCTTGTGGAGATGGGATAAACAACCCCAAACTGGGCTGATCC
>NW_008596197.1:1761-1969 GCF_000691845.1 Merops nubicus
CTCATCATACATTCCCCAGACCCCTCCCCAGCTTCACTGCCCTTCTCTGGACCCGCTCCAGCCCCTCAAGGTCTGCCCAGGTAGGTGCTGGTCTCTCCTCACAGGTAACTCCTGACAGGACACGAGGGGCTGGCCTCACGCTGCACCAGGGGAGGCTTAGGGGGGATGTTAGGAGGAATGTTTTCCCTGGAGAGTTGCCCAGGGCTGT
>NW_008596198.1:0-20295 GCF_000691845.1 Merops nubicus
CTGCTCTGCCACAGCAGCCAGTCAGCACCACCTCCACAACCTGCCAGTGCTGCTGCCCCCGTTTCCCCACGTCCCACCGGAGAAGAAATCCCAAAACTCTTCTTACCTGCAGCCACAGCCAATCATTTGGCAGGGAAGTGATTTTTTTTTTCCCCCCAGGACTCCTACCATGGTCTAAGTAAGGGGAAGTGGAGAACCCCCCTCGCTGCAGGAGGGCTCCAGCCATGCAGCCAGGACTCTTGCCCAGCCTGCCCCCAGCCTAGGCCAGGAAGCAGCTGGGGGAAAGGGGCACAGCTACCGGGCACGCGGTGGAGGCGAGGACCTACGCTGTGACAGGGAAGTGGGTTAGAGGGAGCAGAGGGTGAATGACCCAGAGCTGCCGTCCTCCGGATGAGAGCGAGCGGGAGTGGTGCAGGAGGGCAAACTGAAACCAGGGCAGAGGAGCAAAAGGCATGAAGTAGGGAAAAGGGAAAAAGGAAAAGAAAGAGCTGAGTGGCTGGGGTGAAGCAGCAAGGCAGGAGGGCAGATGCTGGGCAGTGGAGTGTGCTCTTACGTTTTCTTTTAATGCCAGTTCCTTTTTCTCTCTTTCTTTTGGTTGAAGGAAAGTGCTTCTGAATTAGTGATAGAAAGACGCCTCTGAAAGTAAGATGCAAAATTTATTCTAGCTACCAGGAACAGGAACATCTGCCGGTTATCATGTAGCAATGTGTATTTGAGACAGCACCACATTTCATGAGAGGGGTGAATCCTGCAGCGCAGCTCCCTGCACGTGGCTGGCCCTGCACAGCTCTCCAGAGCAGTGGCTGCTCAGGACCAGCCTGTTTCACCAAAGGGATCTGCCCCGGGAGTGGGGGCTGAGCCAAAGACCTTTATAGAGCGACTAAGAGGGAGTTTTAAATGGGAAAGGCTATACTGGGAAGCTGTTACATCACTATGGAAAAATCCAGTCAGTCCCAGCCCCTCTCCATGCTCTGATAGCAGAGCCCACCGTCGGGCTGTCCAACAAGTGCTCCACCAAGTCCTCTGATGAATGGGGTGTGGGCTCGTTTGGCCACGAGGCAGCAGAGTGACAAAACGTGGGGGTTTCAGGTGAATGGAAAAAAATAAATCAGAAGAGGTGGAAAACGAATGTCTCTGAGGGCTGTTCTGCAAATAAAATAACAAATGCTTAAATGCTGATCATGTTGGAGGGGATGAGCCGCCGGTGCGATGAGGAGGCAGTGCTGGATGAGCTCTGGCTGGAACCCCCCACCTCTGGCAGCGACAGCCGAGGGGCAGGGACGCGACAGCTCGGCCCTGGGGGAACGGGAGGCTCGGGAACCAGGGAGGGCTCCGAGGCCCTGGGGCGGGGGGCTGAGGGAGGCAGGGGCAGCACCACGCCCTGAAGGGCAGAGCCTGGCACGGGCTGCTCGGTCTCTGCAGCACACCAGGAGGGGCCGTTCTGGCTGGGGGGACCCTGGGCCCAAAACGCAGCGAGTCGCTCCCAGGCCTGGAGCCTCCCTGCAGTGACTCTGCCCCTGCTGCCTCCCCCACGAGCAGAGCCTTGGGCTGGAGCTCACTCACTGCACAAGACATTTATTTTTAACCCCGTTTCTCGTATCCTTTAAACAGCTACTTCTTCCCAGCACACTCCCCTCAAGAAATCCCCCGAAGCGCTGTAACACCGGGACGCAGCTTTCGGAGGTTGAGCAGATGCCAGAAGGCACCCGGCGTGTGAACAACGTGCTCCTGCCTCTGCAACTGGGGACAGGTCGAGCAGCTGTGATCACCAGCAGACCCTTCCTCCTCCAGCAGCTGAGCAAGGCTCAGAGGGGCCTCACCACCCCTCAGAGTTCCTCTGAATTCTGTGACGTGGAAACCGACCCGAGAGACCAAATCAACCCAAGCAGTGGTCAGACTCAAACTGTCACCAAACTGGTACTTGTTTTTCAGGAATGGACTGGAGACAAGCAGTGCAACACCAACCAGCACAACCCCCCTGTGGATAAGGGAGGAAAGCTTGTCCTGAACTGGACACACACAGTCTCTGGCATCTCCCATCACTTTACGTGCATTAACAATCACTTCAAAAGAAAACAGGAACCCTGGAAATACAACTCATGCCACTGTCCCAGCTCTTCATCCCCCACCGTGCAGGAACTGCCACGTTTGCAGGACAGGCTGGTACTCTGGAAGCTGCAGACATGAGGGGGAGCATGTCCTCATGCTCTGCTGAGAGGGCAGCACGAGTCCTGCTGCTGGCTTCGCTCCAGGCACTACCACCTCTCCTCCAGCAAGGAATGGAGGCAACACACCCAGGACACTGGTCCTGCCTCATGCACGTGCTGACAGCACAAACACTGCAGCACCTGAACTGCTCCCTCTCCCTGCTCCAGTGCTGCCACCTCGGCACCATCCCAGCCTCTGATACTACACGAGATTCTCTTCATCATTCCTCAGTGTCAACAGCCCCGTTTTCCAGAGCCAGCCCCGCACAAACCACATCTGAGCTCACGTTCCTGGCTCTCCTACACCTGCCTGTTCTTTACGTGTGTAGAGTTGGATCGTGCTACTCAGGCAAGTTTGGACCACAGGAGACTCCAAAATCCGAGATCTAGCTGATAAAGTCACACTGAATAGTGCCTCAAGGACCCAGCTGAGCGTCCTCTGCACTTACTGCCAGTACAGGGCAAGGTGTTGTGAAACTGCATTCCCAGAACTGCAAGTGATCAGCAGCCCCAGGGCAGGGCCTTCCCTCGCACACCTCCAGCCTCCCCCCCAGAAGAAAAACAGGGATTTTTAACTCACTCTGCAGCAGAAACAAAACAATTTAGATGCCCATCGTTCTCGTCCAGGACTTCTCTGGTGCGAGCCTCCCCGGTGGACTGCAGGCCGATGACAATGCACTGCAGGGAAACACAAGGGACAGCTGAGGAAGGGGTTAAGGAGGGGGAAACAGCTCCCAGCTCCAGAAGTTGTATTTCACAGTTCCAGGGATAGTTCCCTTCAACCCCATCCCAACACGTGTTGGACCTGCAGCAGGGGTCCACCGTCTCTCAAACGTTTCAGCATCCAGAACTGTCCCTCTGCTCACAGCACAGTGAGGATGACTCTGACTGCTGAAGCCAACTGACTTCACTAGGTAGTTTCTGCCTGGCATTTCCAAGCTGCATCCAGATGCACGAAGGAAAAGAGCTGTGCTCAAGGTAAAGCATCTGCTATCTCTTCTAGCTTGGCCATGACCCAAAAGACCCTTTCAGATCACCCTGCCCAGATCTACCATGAGAAACCCAGACACTGCGCTTCGCTCTGGTTCACCTGGATTGAAACTCTGCCCTAAAGAGCTGTGGAATCGCTTCCAAGTCAGCCAAACAACAGTTAACCCCCTATGGATTCAGGGCACAAGAAAGCCCTTGTGAGGTAAGGCTGCTGGCTGCAGCAGTGGGGCTCTGCTGCCTCCTCACCTTATCCTTTGCCAGCTCCTCCTTGGCAAGCTCCACCAGGCGCCGGACCTTGGCAGCAATGCAGAGGTACTTGAAGAAGCGCTGGTGGGCTGACCAGAACTGGCCCCACAGGGACTTCCTGGACTCCAGCCCGATCCAGTTGGCCGCCTGCTGGAACACCACCAAGGCCTCTGCCCACTGCAGACGACACCGAGAAGGGCTGAGTTAATACCTGAGTCTTCATGTCGTTACTGCCGTGCAGGAGGTGGCTGGAGCAGTCAGGGGCTGATCATCTGATCTAACAGTGGCAGTTCTGCTGCTGGGTTGGGCTGAGGGAACAGTCTGGTCATTCCCTTCCTGCATTAGCATCATTTGCAAGCTCTGGTTTGCAAATATGGAACTCTTAAATGGGAGGAAAAAGCACAGGTTTCCTTTTTTCCATAAGCTGAGCACGTGTACCCCTTTGCTTTCCTACGAGCAAATTCAGTTTGCAGCCCTGGCCACGTTTAGGGGCCCTGAGCCCACCCAGGCACCAAGTGGCCCTGCCCAAAGCACCATCAATCACCAGTCCCAGCCCTGCAGTGGGACCAGCTCACCAGCTTCGCTGCCTTGTCGTAGACAATCTTGTACTGCTGATCCAGTGGGATCTCCTCGATTCTGAAGGTCACTCCAGTGAAGCTGAGCTGCCTGGCAATGTACATCCCACTGACCTTCATATCCATGGCCACGATCTCCATCGCACCGACGCCCCTGGGAGAGGAAGGGAAGTGAAGCTGTGACAGCTCCTCTGCTACGGGCAGCTCTGGGGAGCTGGCTCTGCAGAACCACCACCTCTCCTGCTCGAGCTGCCCTCAGACACAGTCCTCAGGCATGGCACCCTGTTCCCAAACAAAGGCTGCCACAAAACGTAAGCCACATGAGAAGGGAGCTGGACACGACTTACCTCTTCTCAATTGCATGCAGGAACTCCTCAAATGCTCTGAAAGGGGTGCCCTCCCCCCAGATCCCCAGGCGGCTCATGTAAATCATGTTTTTTGGCTCAGAGGCACCTGTTTGAACAGAATTGTGAGTAGTGTTGACTCAAGTAAGGTGAGCTCTTAAGAGGACAGTCATTTGCCATTGTGTCTTAGGAGACCCAAGGACCTTTCCAAGCACTGCCCTCCGAGCACTGTGGGCAGCACCGTGCAGCTGAACAGCTGGCCAGGAACCAGCTAAACGGGAGGGAATCAGTCTGACTTGCCAAAAAGTCACAAGTAATGGCAGTGATGGGGCTCAGGGCAGATGGAAGCACCCTCAGCTCCCCACTAGCACCACAGCCCCTCCAGCTCCTCATGCCTGAGCGTGGCCTCTCGGCGTACACGCTCACATCTCAGGGGCACCCCCAGATCACGGAGGGGACAGGCCACTGTTCACACATGGCACCCACACAACACTGAGAGGAGCTTACCTGTGGCACTGGCATAAACAACCCTTGCTTGAGGCAGCTTGTTCTGAAGGTCCAGCACTGCTTTGCCCATTTTAGTAGAGCTGGCGTTTTTGGCTTTGTGGCATTCATCAAACACAATCTGCAGGGGAGTGTCAGTTAAGGAGAAAGGATCTATTTTCATCCTGAGGATGGGAGCAGACAAAGTACAACCCAGCCTGCTGGGACCACCCAAAGAACCAGTCCCACCATCAGCCAGACAGACCCGTTCCCCACACGGCCCAGGATCTGTCGGTCTGGGCTCGTCCCGAGCTCCCCAGAGCCCTTTCCCCACCCTCCCCCTTCACCTCCAAGGTGTGGCCTGTCTTGTACTGCCGGGGGAGAAGAATGTTGAAAAGGTTCATCCCAGCTGCATTTCTCCCCTCCTCCCATGAACACTGCAGCCTGCAGAGGAGGAGGAGGAGGAGGGAGGAGCAGGGGGATGTGTGTGCTCACAGCATTTCAACAGCGACCCCCGGCACCAGCCTGCCTTGCACAGCTGCTCCCAGGGACTTCAGGTGGCCCCAAGCCCTTTGTTCCCTCCCCAAGTCCAATCACAAGCACACAGCTCTTCTCTCTCCAGGTTTTGTGTTGAGTGTTTTGGTTTGGTTTTGTTGTTTTTGTTTTAAAGGATACAACTCCATCAAAGTTTTCCCTGCACCAGTCCAAAATCTGTTTTAAGCGTGTCCTATGCTGCCCGCCTGCCTGGCTCTCACCAATCAGCGCAGAGTAAGTGGCAAAGAGGACTCCTTCTGAGGTAGCTGTGTCACCATATTTAATCTGCAGAGGGGAAGAAGAGCCCACACACTCAGGACGCCTGTCCCCAGCCTGTCGTGCCCGTCCTCTCCCACGGCTGGGCTGTGCCTGTGCAGGACACGCTCCTGCCCCCGAGAACAAACCCCACTCTGGGAGCAGGGGCACAAAGAGCTGTTGGGAGCTGACATCCTCAGCACTCCCATCTGGCACGAGACACGGTGCTGACAGGGACTTGAAACGCCTGGCTCAGTTCCACCAGCCAATGTGTCAGCACATCTGGAGGCATGCAGTGAAATGTGGAGACCACGCTAGGACTTCAGCTTTCTGGCCAGCTGAAGTCACTTCATTATTTTAAGTAACAGTTTAGATGGTCCAATTGTTTTGAACCCTCCCATCTGTTTTAATTACTTCCAGAAAATAATTTTCTCTTTGATAAGGTGAGATTGTTGCCTGTCTTACTGTCATGGGTCCCATCTGTAATGCAATACAAGATAAGAGGAAAAAAAACATGGTCCAAATTTGAAGAAAGTTCCACTTAAAGGATTTTTGGCCTGAATACAAACATCCCTTCCAGTCTCTTAGTGGAAGGCATTCAGAGGCATCCACTGGCTTCATGAGACCTGGTTGTAATACCACTAAAAACCAGGAGAGTGTTTCAGTGCACTGGCCAGCAGTGGGGCAGGCACAAGACTGGACAAGGCTGATGCATGGGGCAAGAGGCTACAACAGGCCATGAAGAACCCTGTGAAGAGCCACTAAACAATAGTTGGTTGGTTCTCTTGAGCAACGTTTCATCCTCAGCACTGAATAAGTAGAAGAAAGGCTGAAAATGCCCCGATCCACTCAGCAGGGGGGAAATACCCACACGCCCAGCCCCGTGCTGCTGCAGCCCCCTGCCAGGCACCAATCTGTGTGTTCCCACGTGCTCCCTCACGGGCAGGCTCTGAAAGCAGTGCTGGGAAAGGACAGCCCAGGAGAGCAGAGCCCAGCCCTGGCAGGGCCCCCCAGGCACAGAGAGAAAGCCTCAGGTGCTGCTGTACTTCACTCCTGCTTGGAGACACTTTTCCCTCCTTGCAGGGAACAGCTCTGTGCTCGCCATGCAGCTCTGCAGAGCACACAAAAATAGCAAGAGTGAGCAGTGGGAAGAGCCTGCTGAGGGGAGGGAAGAGCCTGCAGCTCCCGTCCGCTCCTGCCTGTGCCACCAGCCCCGCGGCCGCAGAAGCGCCGCTGTCGTGCCAAGGCAGATCCACCCAACAGCTCCCACGGGCTGATCCTCCAAACCCTGCTACAGCCTCTGCCCCTACCTTATTCAAAGCATGCACAGGAATGTGGGAGGCTTCGATGTCCTTCAGGTCTCGCTCAGCATCATACTTGAGATCATTGGAGACGCTGAACCTGCAAAGCAAGACGTGGGCCTGGCGACCTGCCGGGGAGACGGCCGGGGCACAGGCAGTGGCTGCCAGCTCTGGCTGCAGCAGCAGCAGGTTTGCCAGACCCTCCTGCCCCCCACTGCCCACAGGCCACGAGGGGCTCCGCTCTGCCGCCCACACAAGCTCTGCAGTAAAACCTGGACTCCGGGGCCTGAGCCTGCCCCCAGGACGCCCCAGAACGCCCCTCCACTGCCTTCAGAGAGTGGGGACAGGCTCCACACCAAGAGAGTGGGGACAGGCTCCACACCAAGAGAGTGGGGACAGGCTCCACACCACGCTCCGAGCAGTCCAGGATCTGCTGTTTCATAGTGACTCATTCTCCACCAGCACTGCAGGGGAAACGTTCCCGTTCCACAGGCGGCAAACCGGCACACAGAGGTGGAAACGACTTACCCAAGGCCACAGCCTGAGTCAGCTCTGAAACCAACATCAGCACTAAGGAATTCCTTCCTCCCAGATCCAAACTAACCCCAAGGTCTTACGGGAAAAGAGGAAAAAAAACCCCAAACCAACAACTTACCACAGAGCTTTTTTCCTCCCTTTAAGATAATTTTCAAAGATGATGCCTGCAACTGTTCTGCCCTTTCCAACGCCAGCACCGTCCCCAATGAGGAACCCAGCTCGCTGCCCATTGGGTAATAAAACTTCATGTTGCTGCAAAATCAAGATCAGAACTGGAAATTAAACTACATTTGCCTTTGCCAACAACTTTGAGGTGAACTTTGAAGAGCATCACTTGATCCTTTCACACATCCCGCTGATACGATGCCCAGGTAAATGAGAGCAGAGGTCAACTGCTACAGCCAAGATCACCAGTGGCAGTTCACAAAAAAGGGCCCCAGGGCCCCAAAATATAAAGCACTCCTTTCTGTAATAAAAGTCAAGGGTTCTTGTCTCTGTGGGAAGCAGGTCCCACAGAAGTCCCCACCTTCAAATAACCCTTTCAAAAGGCCTCTGAAATGCATTATGCCAAGGCTGCCGAAGTTTCATCACCTGAATTACAGGTTGTGTTAAAACACACTCGATGTCCATCCGCACCAAAGGCAGTTTCCTCCCAGTGTCACCCAAGCTTGGGAAGGTGGAGCCGTGTACCTGGCAGGCGTAGATGATGGCTTCCAGCTGTAGTGCAGAGAGGGACCCTTTGTCAGCGACGGAGCGCGGCAGGGACAGGCTGTAGGTGATGTCGGGCGGGGGGACGCTGGACAGAGTGCTCGTCTCCACCACGAGGTCGGGGTGGTGCTTCCCAATCTTGGCTAAATGACAACACAAAACAGATAACTCAAGCTCTTCACTCTCACGGGGCACCACAAAAGGATGGGAAGCCTTGTACTGATCACCAGTAGCCCTCTGCTCAGCAAGAGGAGGGACAAGCCTGACCCTTGCTCCTCACGCTTGTTCCACTGACATTTCAGATTGCCAAACCCAGGTCATGCCTCCCCCAAAAGCAAGCAACAGAAAAGTGCTCTGTTAAATTAGCACAGCACCAAAGGATCAGTACAGTGGGAAGGTTTCTCTAGGAAATCACAGGCCTGGGGTGTGCCACGGCACACACCACACGCTGCCTGCAGGAAAATCAGGAGCGACTAATTAGGATGGTCACAATGGAGGTGACAGAACTGTCCGTGCTCAGCACTGGTGAGACACTCACACTTTGAAGGTACATATTCTGCATAGGTCTCCGTTTGCCCCAGCTCTTCCGTTTCTTCCTCCTCACCTTCATCCTCCTCCTCTGCAGGAGCCTGAGACTGGAAACAAACCCAGCATGGACCGAATGTCAATGTTCCCATTGAGCCGTGGACACATGCAGAGCTACAGGGAGCCAGGAGCTACCACTGAGACCATCCCTTTGCCCATTCACAAACCCTCCCATACAACCAATCCCACTCTCAGACTACAGCAGCATGAGGAACACTGTCAGTGAGAGCCCACACGGGGGCCAGCAAAGTGCTTTAAGAGCTCCTTCCAACACAGTCCACACTGGCTCAGGGAAGGACGTTTGCATCCTCCTTCAGATGGGCTGTGGCCAGCAGGGACCTGCCCAGCTGTGCTCTCGCTGGCCCCAGGCGAGGGACCAAGAGCAGCTTTAGCTCAGCGTGGTGCTCAGCAGCACGAGGCAAAGCCAGGACAGCCCAGGCCACCCTCTGGCACGGGGAGGCTCCAGCGAGGGCAGCGACCGTGTCTGTCCCAGCTCCTCGTCTCGCTCCCTCCGGAGGGACAAGGGGCAGAACCTCCCCCTCCACACCCGGTGTCACCAAGCCAAGGGCCGGGGGTCCCATCCCCTGCCAGCCCACCGGTGCTCTCACCTGGTAGCTTATGAGGAGCGGGGTGTTGGGGACAGCAGACACCTGCTCATTGGAACTGTTCAAGCCAGTGAAGGACCTGCTGGGTGAGAACAGCTGGAACAGAAAGGGTGCAGGTGAGAGAGCAGCCTGAGCCCACAGCCCTCCAGCCCCAACGGGCATCACAACACACCAGCAGTGCAGATACCTGTGCTCTGTACCCAGATCTTGCACTCTGGTGGCATCAGTGGACTTTAATGCTTGTTGTTTGTGAATAAAAAGCCCCAGGCAGTAATTCTGGAAACCAATAAATCTTGCTATTGTGGTACATGCCTTTGTCAACACATAAACACAGGGAATAACTGACCTCACAAGAAGTGTGACCATCTTGTGCCTGTGCCCACGTGTGATGACCCTGTGGGGACACGTGTCCTCCCACAGCTCCAACAGCAACACGGCATTGAGATGGGTCAGCCCAAATTTGCCTTGAAACACGAGACCTCAGGCACCAGCCCACCTCCCAAAGGCCTCCCCTCAGCACCACCAGATGGCCTGTGCAAACCTCCCCACTGGCAGAGCAGGGTGGTAAGCCAGCAGAACCTGTCCAGACCTGATCAAAGTTTACAATGGCAGCACTGGACCTGCACTGCTCTGGAGCAGTTACCTCAGTCACCGCCTTCCCATTTGCTTCAAAGGATGACACAGCCTCAAGTTGTGCCAAGGGAGGTTGAGGTTGGAGCTGAGGAACAATTTCTTGCCCTGGAGGGTTGCCCAGGCCTGTGCCAGGCTGCCCAGGGCAGTGGTGGAGTCCCCACCCCTGGAGGGGTTCCCAAGCTGTGGAGATGTGGTGTGAGGGACACGGGGCAGTGGGGACCTGGCAGTGCTGGGGGTGGGTGAACTCGATGATCCTAACAGTCTCTTCCAACCCAAGGGATTCCATGAGTCTGTGTAGGGAGCTCTGTTCAAAACTGCTCTGCCATTCCCAGTGAGACAGGTCCTTGCTAAAAGGAGCTGTGTAGGGTCTCCTTGTGGGATCAGGTTCTGTTCTGAACCGAGGAGTCCAACTGAGAGCTCTGGGCTGGATTTGCTGATGGAGGACAAAGAGCATCTCTTTGGGGACTGCCAGGGGTCAGGCTGCACGGGTCTCCAGGCACCAACTCCTGTGTCAGAGTTACTGGTGGCTTTGGACCATCCTGCCCACAGCACCACCGCCAGCCAGGAGAGCTCCAAGGACACTCCTAGCTGGGAAGGCACAATCGAGGAGATCCTTTGTCTGCCCTCGAGCAAACAGAATCACAGTGGAATTTCCCGACAGTGAGCAAGGTCACGCCAGGAGCTCATGGCATCCAGTGCAATCAGCAACTCCAGAAGCAGCACTGCTTCAGGTTTATAGCCTGCAAAGAGTGCCAGACTCATGCTCCACCAGCAGAAGTGAAAGATGGGAAGTTCTTCAGCATAAACACTCCGATTATTTCCTTTTCTAAAAAATTTAGGGAAAAAAAAAAAGAAGAAGAAAGAAAAAAACACCCTCCATTACTGGAAGCCTGAGTCAGAATTACCAGAAGGAAGCTGGACGGAAGAACTATTTTCAGTGCCAGCAAATCTGGAGAGCAGGTGAAACATCTCCACCTACAAATCTGAGCTCGGCGTAAGAGTTTCTTCTTAGGCAAGAGAGAGGCTGAGATCCACGGGAGGGGCAGGACACGCTTCCCCCAGCTCCAGCACACCAACACAGGGCTGGTTTGGCACCCCACAGCCTGCAAGGGGCAAATCCCTGCTGCCCCAATCCAGCACTGGGGCTCTGGCACCCAGCACCTCACCTCGGGTATCACAGAGGACACGACAGAAACCCCGGGCGTTTGGAGCACTGAAAAACCCACACACAGCTGAGAAGACACTGGCAAGGGCCAGGCAGGACCAGGAGCTACAGTGGGTGACACATCTCACACAATTCCTTCCTTTCTTCACTCTTGCTCCCCTCCTAGTCTGGTTTCCTCCTTCCTCTAAGCTACATGTCTACAAACACGAGCAGAAGAGGCACACGCAGCACGTGAGAACACTGAGTCTCCCTCCTGCTTACACCCCAGTCCCTACAGCCACTGACAACTGCACCATCCAAGACTTGGTCCTACTCCATTTTCTGCCTCTTTGCATCACTCTCCACTCTGCCCCACCTTGCTGTGACCTCTATGGGAAGGGAAACAGCCACGTCTGGCTGACCAGCCAACTCCCCTCTGCAGAAATTCGCCCCTGATGAGCTGAGCTGGGAGAAGGGTGTTCACATTTTTCAAGTGCTGTGAAGGAGTCAGAGCATCAGCAGCTCACAGAAGTTCTAGCTGTGGACTTTGGAGGCAGGGCTCTGCTGCCCCACTCTTAACACCTCTGTAAATGCATGAGGTGGCTGCGAGCAAACACAATGGATTACATGGACTGGGTTAAAAAGGTGTTTCACAACTGCACTACAGAGAAGCAAGTGTTTTGTCTGCTAACTCCTGCAGACATCCAGCAGTGCAGCAGCTCTTCCCTCCGTGCCCATTCCCCAGGAGACAAGAGGAGCCAACACGTTACATTTGGCTCCTTTCTTCCTGGCTAGCAGCCCTGCCCAGCGTCACCAACACTCCACCTGAAGCTGCAGCTCCAGGCACTCGAGGTGAGGGGTCCCTGGAGCCCGGAACACTCAGCATTGCACTCTCACTGTGATGCTTCTCTCCCATTCTGCTCTGTCCCCCCTCCTGTACACCCACCTCCCCAGCCCCACCGACAGCTGAGAAGGGGGAAAGCTAAAATATAGAAAATACAATAATAGAGTCTCTTCCACACCCTAGCTTCAAATTGTTACACGACAGAAGATGGCTGATTATCTGATTTTTCTTTTAAAGAGGACAAGGTCCAAGGCAGGTTTTGCACCTGGGGTCTCGTGGGCCTCGCACGCAGGACACAGCCAGGCTGGGACACGTGCCGTGCCTCAGAGCTGTTCACAGACACTGTTTCTGCTCCACCTGAATCTCTGAGGCTGAAATTCTTGGAAAACAACTGTCCTGACACCACAGTGACCACTGCTCCTGGGTGAATGCTGACCACACAGCCCCACCTGACCCGGGGCACTGTACTGAGACCAGGATGGCATCTACCCAGGTTCCACGGTGTAACGTCACCCACGCTCAGCTCTCTGCTGCAGCTTAGGGTCTGCTCTGGCGACTCCCAGTGCCAAAACTCCTGCAATTTTATGGAAAATCATGGTGGTGTAATGATACTGAGAGGGGCAGGGAGAGATCACCTGAACAGCTTGTAAACTGGTGAGGGGCTACCAGCAAAGTCTCCGTCCTGTACCGAGTGTTACAGCAGGGACCTTTCCTGCAGCCTTTACTACAGAGCACTGTCTGCTGCCTTTAACAGCAACAAGCATGTTTGAAATTCAGGTGACAGAACAGCTGCTGATCATGAGTCAATCCATCCACCCAGCGACCTGTGAGTTACCACCTCCTGTGCAAAAATGAAACCAGGATCTCCTGCCTGGGATTTACTTAACTGACACCTCATCAGGGAATGTCAGACTGCATAAAAAAAACCAAACCCCCAATCCCCCTGCCAACGACCTCTGTGTTCAGAAAACACAGATAAGACAGCGTTTAAAATAGCCAGAGATTCTTCACAGAGGTCATTTATAAATGCAGTTCCAAGGAGTTAATTGGCCTTATCTGAGCCCAAGTGCTCTGCAGGACAAGGACGTGGAGAACAGCACGAGCCCCAGCGGAGAGGCGGCTCCGCCCCGGGCACCCCGCTCAGGCTCACACTCACACTCACACTCCACTCATTTGTTTCTCATTTGCATTCTTTACAGTGCAGTTACAGCAGCTCTTCCCAGGAAGTTATTTTGCTGCATACTCCACCAGTACATAACTACAAGCTTTTTTAGGAATCTAGTATCTTGACTGGAGTTCACATGTTTAGAAACGGGACACCACAGAACTATTCCTGTAGGATTTTGGCTACGACGTACAAAACCAGTAAGAGGAGACTGGGAGGAACCAGGCACGTGCCTGCTCTGTCCTGGGGGCTCTATCTCTTTTCTAGCTTTTTTAATCATCCAGTTCAGAAGCCTGTGATGCCTTCAGCCCCTTCCCTGGTTCCCACAGCTCAGCTCTCTTCCTGCTCTCTCAAGCTTCAAGCTGGAACTGGTGCAGCCCGTGCTGCCAGCCCAGCAGCCTGGCCCTGGGTCTCCAACACATTTACCCACAGAGGAAGGCTGGTGGTGTTCTCTGCCCCCCATCACAGACACACCAAGGGCCAGCAGACACTGCAAAGGTCTACAGAGGTGCTCAAATGGCAGCGATTTCAGCAAGAGCTCAGCTGTTTGGTTGGAGGATCTGCAGGCCTAAGATCTCACAGAAAGTCTAAAGCAGACCAGAACTTTGATTTCCCATGCCCCAGGCTGGGAACCTTGCCACTAAGCCACCCTCCCTCAATGCCCAACCTGCCACTGAACCGCACAGCAGCAGCATGTCAAAGTGGAACTGATGCCAAGACTTATTTCCAAGCTGTGACGAGCAGCCAGCTTTCCTGATGGAAATAGTCAGACACACCACTAACTGCAAAATGCAGCCTCTAGACCCAACCAAACCTCTAAATACCACAGTGACTAAAGCTGGGGATGCCAGATTGCCTTCTGGGGTGTTCACGTTGAACATTCTTCCCCCAGTCTTCACAAGAGGATGCCCTACAAACAAAACCCACTGCACGGCTGGGCACCTTCTGTGAGAGCTGAGACCCAGAGGCTCAGCAGATGTGCACGACGCCGGCTCACCCACTCCCAGAGCTGGTGGCTGATACCAGGTTGTGCAAGAGTGAGTAACTGGTCCCAGCAGAGGAGGGAAACCGGCTGGCAGGAGGCTGACAAAAATGCCCAGAGCCACATGTTGCTGTGGGACTGCCGGGAGATCACACGCCCAGGAAAACTCAGAGATGTAAAAGCTTGCAGGGACTTGGACTCACTAAGTAAACACAAATTGTTAGTCTTGAGTTGAGACAGAATGTGTTTTTTAGTCATTGTTGCTAAAACATTTGCTATGGAGAATAAACAAGGGCTGCTGCTGATGCTGGGGACAGTTAATGATCTATGTCACCGTGTTCTTCCTGGAGTCCATTTCTCCAGGACTCCTGAGCACCCTGTCACAGGCCACTCTGGACCTGCTGAATGTGTCAGGGACACACGTTCCCTGTGATGCACCTACCTGCCACAGCTCCAGAACAAAGAGCTAGAGCCTGCACCACACTCAGTGCCCCTCTGGGGATGGCTGGATTCCCTCCTGCTCCCAGGAGACTGAAGTGTGTGCAACCACTTCACCCCTTCCCTCCCCAAGCGAAGATGGGAACAGCAAAATCCCATCATCACACTGCAACTCCAGCCCTGCAGGGGACTGGGATGGTTTCTTAATCCTTTGGTGCAAATGCCAGGGGCTGAGGCCCGAGGTCTCCACTGGCTGGCAGGGGGTGGGGCAGGGGCAGCCCCTACCTCTGCCTGGCTCTGCTGCGGCGTGCTCACATCCCACAGCGTTGGCACGTGGTTCAGGCTGTCTGCAGGCAGGAAGTCCTTGGGATCTGCAATGTCCGAGAGGGAATCCGCAGGGGACGAGAACAGGGAGTTGTTGTTGGAGAGCTCGTCGAGGTATGAGGAATCCTGAAACGGGGAAGGGACCACAGTGAGAGGCAGCAGATGAAAGACCAGAGAGCTCCCTTCTCACACCTACTCCCCCAGGGACTTCTAATTTCTTGCTATTAGCTGAGCAGCTCTGTTACTTCATGCTTCACAAAACTTAGGAATTAACTTGTAAATGAGAACATGCTCTAAGCAGCTGCTTTAAAATCTCCCATTTCTTGAAAAAGTAGAAAAGCTCTGAGTGGACAGAAGTGCCAGCTCAGGTCAGTCTGTGCACGTCTCTGCGTCCAGAGGGGTGGAACAAAGATGAGTGTTCGACAAGATGTCAGTCACCTCAACTTAGTATCTGATCAAAACACTGCTGATGGGGGAAGGGTCCTCAGCCTACCACCCGAAGGGCTCCAGGACATCCCTCGTGCACAGCAGCCCACAGAGGAGCAGCTACTCCTGACAACGACCCGGCCGCTTCATCGCAGCTCACACCAGAGCAATACCTGGAGGCTTTGGAAAAAATGAGTCTCCTCACGCTGGGTTCTGCACAAGAGAGGCTGCCTGGAGCAGGGGAAGGAGCACCAGTGTCATCTGGATTTGCATCCAGCTACATCTTGGCCAATCTACTGATCCTTTTCCCCAGGGCAGGCCTCGGTCTGGGCAAGAAGAGAACGTGCTCCAGTGACGAGGATCAGGCTCTGCCCTTGCTCTTTTTCTGGTGCCTGGGCTGGCCCACAGTTGTTTTATTTTGTGCCAGCCTAGTGGTGATGTTGGTTTGAGTCACACGGACTCTGGCTCAAAAAGTCTTCAACTCCCCTCCTTACCAGCAATCCCTTGTCTGCTTTTTCAGATTTCAGATGGGGGGAACCAACTGCCAAAAAGCATTTCTGACTCTCCATCCTTAGAGATCACCACACCTTCCCTGACTCCACCTCATCACCTCAGCTCTCCTCCCACCTCAAACACCACTTGCAAACTTTTTCTAAGCAGAAAACATTTGTCTGCTGTTCCCTGAAGAGCACTTCCAGTACACCTCCAAACACCGAGCTCCAGCACACAGGTCCTGCCGGAGAGGAGCCCCTGGCCCAGAGGGCTGGGCAGAGGGTGGTGCCCGGTGCCCCCCAGGACCCTGCCAGCACACAGGAGCCCTGTGGCCCCTGGGCAGGGCTGGCTTTGCCAGCACACAGCCCACTGAAGCTCCCAGCTGGGGCAGCCGAGCACGGTGACCCCGTGGGGGGGCTGCAGTGCCCCAGGGGAGGATCACCTCCAGTTAAGGGCCAGCTTCCCACACGGCAGAAAGGCAGCCAAAGATTTTTAAAAGTCACTTAGCCCTGTGTGACAGGACACAGCTGAGGCTGCTCGTGTGGTTCCCCGGGGCTCCAGGCCAAGAGCTGGGCCAGACTCCCCCGACTGGGTCAGAATTTGTGGGTCTGCGGTGTTTGAAACCAGCAGGACACGTTCCCTCCACACCCTTCCCAGGTCTGTCTCATCTGGCACCCGAGACAAGCAGCTCCCCCCACAGCCATAGGTGCAGGAGCCCCGGGGCACCGCCCAGGCCAGGGGGCAGACACTCTAACCCTCCCCAGGAGAGGGAGGCCTGGGGGATGCTCCGCTCCAGACAGGAGCTAAACCAAGAGGCTGGAGCTGGAAAGCAAACCCAGCCTGGCTTAGCCAGGTTTTGTTTTTTCTTTTCATTCTGAACCAGTTACACAGATCCATCCTGGCACTTCACCCAAGGGCATCCCCACCCAGGGAGAGTGGCAGCGTCACCTCCAGGAGCTGGATGGTCTCAGACCTCCACACGGTCTCACCACTGAGCTCAGCCCAGACACATTTGTGCAGGTTTTGTTCACTGACAGAAGTCAGTTCAGGAGGAAACATCCACAAGCACGTGGGCATGGCAGCAAGAAGGCTGCAGAGCAGACTGGAGTGGCCACTGCACATTAGGCTCCCCAAGTGCTGGGCTGGAAAAGCAACGGGACATGTGAACACAACCTGAGACAGACTCCAGCAAGCTCCAATCCCCCAGCAAAGGCTCCAGCCCCACCACCTCCACTCCCTCTGCTCAGGGCACTAGACTGGAACGGGAAGAGGAAAACAGCCTCCAAGTCAGAGGGAGGATACTATCCTCCTGGAAATGACTGCAGCGATCCCACCCTCCAGCAGCATTACAAGGCATTAGTCACAAACTTTGTCTCACCTCATTACGTTACCTGCAGAGCACTAAGACTGGTAACGTGCTAGGTCCCCGCCCCAGGAGCTCCCAGCACAGCCCAGTAAAGGCACCTTGCTGTACCAAGGCAGAGTCACTGCTCAACACACGGCCACACTGCCAGCCACAGCCCTGGCACTGTGAGCCATGCCTGGACCAGTGACTCCACTGGCTGGCAGGGAGCAAGCAGGAGCAGCTGCCTACTCAAAGCCCATCAGCTGAGGAAAGAATCATCCAGAGGATCCCTCTTCTCAACGGGAGAAAGCCACTGTGGGACCCGGGAATCCCCTGGTGCCAGTGACAGCTGGTCCCAGCCAGAAGAGACCCGCAGCCAGAAGGTGCCAAGCCATGAACCACAGGCAAAAGAAGACGAGGACAAGATGATGACATAGGGGTAGAAGAGAGGGCCCAGGAGATCACAAGGAGCGAGGGGGTCACAGGTGCAGCAAGTGCTGGGAGGGACAAGGAGCCGAGAGGAGCCAGCTCCCAGGTCTGGGGAGCTCTGCTGCTGCTGCTGCTGGAATGCTCCAACGGGCCTGAGGAGAAATCACTCGACACCTCACCCACCTCGGGCATCAGGCTCTGAAGCAGCTTGTTTTGTCCCTCTTTAAGGCTGATTAACAAGAATGTTAAATTTTTCTCATTGGAAAGAAGAGGTTTTTACAGCACTAGCACTTACGTTATGTCTCAGTGGAAGAAGGGAGGATTTTGTAAGGGGTCAAACCAGCCGAGGCAGAGGCTACACACAGCTCCTGGCTGCAGCACTCCACAGCGTGGTGGGTTTTTTACACTGAAGTTGAAATAACATCAACATACTAGAACAGGAGATAGAGGATCACAAATCACTGTCTGCTCTCTGTGCCAGAAGATGATCCAGTGAGTATCTTGATAAATCAGTGATACTCACTGGCTGGACTTCCGAGCTCTGAGTGCAAATATTTCTGCTGTTATCCCAAACCAGGGAAGTTATCAAAAGCAAGGATTAACTCCATAGAAAATATCACAAAAACAGTGTAAGCCAACCCAAACACTTAATCTCCTTCTCCCAGCCTCTGGCAACAGCTCAGTTTCCTTAGTCAAAACAAAGTCTTTGTTAAAAATAATGACAGAACAGGTGAAGTCTAAATGCAGGAGTATGTATCCTAAAAATACTTTTGGCCATCAATATAAACAATTTATTTGCTCACAATCCAGACGCAGGGGAAACAAATACTCCCCCTGCACAGCAACTATTGCTTACTCCACTACACAGCACACAGTTAAGAGGGGATTTTAAAATAAAAGAAGTCTCTATACCCAGGCACGCACAAACAGGCATCAAAGCTACACTGCCAGACAAGACAGATTTGGTGTCTTGAAAATCACAGAATGAGCAAATCATGTTTCAGAAAAGACAGAATCAAGAACTAATAGTTGCAATGCAAGCAGTCGATCATTTAAAGAAAATCTTTTAGCTGCCAAAACCCAGAGTCATTCTAAATATGGGGCAATAGACTTGTAGTCTTAAGGGTTCAGTGCTCTGGCTGGCAAGCGTTTCCCTGGCTTTTCTGCACCCACATCTGGTTTAAAAATAAAACTCCTGAAAGCCATTACAAGCACATAAACACAGCGATCAATTCTCCACACAGCTCCTTTTCCTCCAAGTTTTGCAGGCGCTGCCCAGGTTCTAACCTGCAGGAAGAGTCTCCAGGAAAGGTGCCCTGCAGCACGGGGCAGCCACAGAGCTGCTGCTGAGCTGCCCCCAGACCTCCCCTGCCACCGAAACACCACGGGGACACCAGCCCGGGGGAGCAGCTGGAGCTGCCTGAGCTCCCACACAAAGCACACGAAGAATTCCAAGGAGGAGAAAAAAAAACCAGAAAAATGAGGAATTACCTTGTAGAGAGACGGGAACTTTAGCCAGAACTGCATTTGGGACATTTTAAACCAGCATTCAGTTTGCTGCTGGCAGAGCAGGAGGTGGACGAAGCAGCAAGGTGAGATTTTTCAGGATGTAATGGAGAAAGGTCTTCATTCATGACCGCGACAGCAGCAGCAGCCAGGAAGAGAGCTCACCAAGGGGTTTTAAAAATTAACATGCAGAAGAAAGGAGTGAAAATGGAGGAAAAAAGGACAGCCATGCAGCACGGCTGTCCTGAGCCGGGGAGATTTGCATAGGGTGTTTAGTCATGAAGGAGAGTGCTCTTACTTCCTCTAAGTACAGGGGCTGACTTTCAGGAAATGATGCCTGCTTGGTAAGTCAGTGAAATTACTGGCAGTGCGATGAGAATTACTGTATGTGGTGTAATTCAACCACAGCTCCACTGTAAACAAAGCTGCGCTCGGCAGCGCGGCCAGACGCGGGGCTGGGGAGGTCGGGGCAGGAGCTCAGCCCTGAGCAAACCCCCCCAGCAGCCCCTGCTCCAGGGCTGGGGCTCCCACCCTCCTTCCAGGGGCCCAGATGAACTGAGCAAACTGAAAAAGATTACAAAAAGTCCTCAGAAGCTCTTCCCCCAACACCCCCCCCCATGTGCCATGTGCTTTCTTTTGTCTTCCATATCTGCCCCACCCCAAATACTGCAATTAGAAATTAAGGAGTAGCCATTTTCTTCCCTTTCTTTTCTAGATCTTTGTTCTTTCTCGGTGCCCAGGAACGTTGCCCTCTTTTCCCAAGGCTTTTCCCATTAACTTTTCAGAGTTTAGGTAACAGAAATAAGCCAGATTTCTGGTGGGGAAGAGAAAAAGGCACAAAAAAAGGGGCATCTGAAGAGGATTCGATCATCATAAGCTTCAGGAAAACCTGCTCTGACAGAGCCCAAGGCTGAAGGGAAGATGAATTTGCCCCATTTGTGCACATTTTGCACCGCCCTGCAGAAAAACCATGAGAACAACTCTGTTTGCTTTGGGTGCAAGTGGTTCCTGTTTGCTGCACAGCCGGCGGCAGCGCCGGTGCCAGGCTCTGCCCGTGGGGTTAGTGCCCCTGGCAGCACCCAGGGTGGGCACTGTGCCCATGGGGTTAGTGCCCCCAGCAGCACCCGGGGTGGGCACTGTGCCCATGGGGTTAGTGCCCCCAGCAGCACCCCAGGGTGGGCACTGTGCCCATGGGGT
>NW_008596198.1:20425-21002 GCF_000691845.1 Merops nubicus
GGTCGTGCCCGGCCAGTGCAGCTCCAAGGGAACGGCCGCTGGCCCCTGCTCAGTGCTGGGTGCCCACAGTCCCTGCTGATGCCAGTGCTCCTGGGCCGAGCTGCTGGGAAATCCCACGTGGAGCAGCACTTCTCCAAAGCCCACAGGTCTGGAGAGACAGAACACAACAGAGCTCCTACCTGGCTGCGAGAGACGAGAGCAGGAAACGAGCTGCTCTCCAACCCCTCTGAGAATCTGAAGGGGGCAGTTCTGTGTCACAACATCAGCCCCTGCACAGCTGGGGCTGGAAAACCACCCCCAGGACACGAGCCCCCAGGACACGAGCCCCCAGCAGGGCTCCTTTCCAGGGGCAGCAGGTACAGGGCACAACCCGCTGCAGTGCAGCAGTTCCATGGGCATTAATACATTAATAGCTCTTAATAATGGGAGCCACGTGCCCTCATGCAACACACCTAGTCCAGGAGAGTTTTTTTAATAAGCAAATGGGACAGAAAAATGCCTTCCCCAGGCAGCCAGCCTGCAGGCAGCGAGGACAGGGCAGCCCAGCAGCTCTCACCTGGGAGGAGCAGGAGCTGGA
>NW_008596198.1:21111-28189 GCF_000691845.1 Merops nubicus
ACCCCGGTGCTGCGGCACAGGAGGCATTCTGCAGAGTGCTCAGAGAGAGGCCTGGGGTTTCTGTGGGCAGCTGCTCTGGGGTGGAGAGACAGCCATGTTTCCACTGCAGCTTTTATCTGAATTTGATTGTGTTTGAATTTGATTGTGTTTAATTAGCTGGCAGTGCCCTGGAGCCTGGGATAGGTGCTTTAATGATAGGTTTGAAGCAAAGAGACCAAACACATTTTTGAAATGTCTTAATTAGTGACTTGCTGATGACTGCTCTGCTGCATGACCTTGATTCAACCACCAGCTCTTGCCTAGGACTATTAAGGTCTTGCTATTTATGCAACCTTTAAAAAGCAGGTGCTTTATTTCCTCTTCCTTTTCTGTCGGTGAGCAAATTGGGCAAAATGTAGGGAAGAAAACCAGGCTGCCAAAAGGAAGCAATGACATTGTTATAGATAACCAGGAGTGCTAAATGGATTTTGCAAGACCGCAGGGCTATAATCACAGCAGATAAGATAACCCACTGAGAAACCACCACCTGGAACGTTAACCACCCCTCCTGGGGGAGAAGCCACATCTCAGCTCTCCTACTCCACACAGCTAATGCACGAGCACACATCCCCACACAGGAAAGCAGAAGCATTCCAGAACTCCCAGCAATCCCACCTGCTGCCTTCCAGCAAGACCTGGGACGTCCAGCCCAGCTGGTTCCTCTGCTGGGTAACCTCCTACCACCCCCTCACCACTGACCCACAGCACAGCTTCGTGGAAGAACGTGCTGAACTTCTAGGGAAGCACAGACATGAGGCAACCCAGAGCTGCCCAGGGGGAGAGCTGGCAGCTCATCACCCCCACACAACCCAAGAGCTCAGGACTAAGCTTCCTGAAGTAGTTAGTTGTCAAAAGATGGGGTTTTCAGATGCATCCGAGGACACTCCAGGCTCAGCTTCAGTGAGAGCCTTGTGCAGAAACCATCAGGCCTCTGAAAGTCTCTGCAAGCTGAGCTGCTGGGGACCCATCACGTGCAAACAGGCAGCTGGGCCTGGCTGGGACCAGCAAACCCTGCCAGGACACAGCCCCCGTGGAGACTGGACACTTGGAATGGGATTGCTGCTGGTTCAGGAACGGGGAGAGGAGCAGGAGACAGCCTGTCACCGAGCAAGCTCCCAGAGGGAACCCCTGGGCTGGCACTCCTCCTTAAAATGAACTCCTGAAGCAGGAAGGAAAGCCAGTGAGAGAGTAAAATCCTGCAGGTGAAGCTGGGAGCTGGAGGAAACCAGTGCAGGGTGTCAGGCAGCGAGATGCTGCAGCTCAGGGAGTGACAAATGTACAGGGCCAGGGAAAGGAGGAGGCAAGAGGGTGCCTGCAGCAGAGGTGACACTCACCCTCAGGGAGATGCTGTGGCAGGAGCAGGGGAGTTTTCAGTGTTACACATCAGGACACACTGACTGCCAGCAGAGCTGGAGACAGGGAAACTCACTCCATGGGGCTGACTCAGACCAATTCTGCTTTGAATTAAAGCATCTATTTTAAAACATCTCCCAAAGGTCTGCTATTAAATTATATTAGCAGCATTTTTTCAGAGCACTGTTTCAGAGCAGCACTTTTCCCGCTCTTGTTCCCTCCATGACAGGGAGGAGGCAGGGAACAGGGCCTGCCCAGAGCTTCAGCAGGTAGCCCTCCACCACCTCCTGCACCTGCCCTCCTGCCCAGAGGTGAGCACTGCTGTTGGCAAGATGGATGAAACCAAACAAGTCTGGAATGGGGGAGAAGCCAAAGCTCTCCAGGCCCTTGTACCCCCTTCCCCAGGGCCACGAGCATCCTGCTGAGCTCCTGCAACCCACAGCCAAGCACAACTGACAACAAATTACGCCTTAAAAGCAGAATCATTCTCTCTTAAATATCCCACAGGTCTCTCCACCTGAGAGAGCCCCAAGAGCTCCTCTTACCCAGGGGAGGGAGAGCACTGACAGCCTCCCCGTGCTCCCTGCAGCCAGGCCAGGTGAGCTGCTGCAGCCACAGCCCTCCCTCCTCCACACCACGGCCTGCAGGACGCGTCGGGCAGCACTCTGAAAGTGGTTATAAAGTGTAATTAAGTCACCCAAAACCCCAGCCCTGGAGTGCAAAAACAAAGGCATGAGCGGGTAAAGCAACTGGTTTGTAAAAAGCTTCAAAGGCCCCCGAGCCAGCAGCTGTCTTCAGATTGATTTTAATGTCTGCATTCCCTGCAGACACAGTTCCAGGACAGCAATAGGAAGTTCCAGGACGTTTCTTATTCCAGTAAACTCTGCATTTCAGTCAGGACCAAGTCTTTCATATAATTTAATAACTGTTACATTGATTTCTCTTAAATCACCACAGCTCTGGGCACTGAAGCACTGTTTAAAATTAATACTTTTTTTAAGAGTAGGTTAATTTCTCCTGCCCTTCAGTAAGAAGGGATAATAGGAGATTGCAAGGGGCTGGTAGTGAAAAGAGAGCTGGTTTATGATTAACACGTGTGGTCAAGAGCCCCCATACACCACAGGGAGATCAAACAAGGCTGTAACTGCATCTTCACAGCATTACTGCAAATGACTCCCCAGCAGCAGCCAATTCCTCCCTGCCCCCCAGAGCTAGATCTGTCTGGACTGACCCCCTTCCTCCAGCCCATGCACAGCTCACATTTAGAAGGGTATTGGTGGTTCCTGCCAAAACATTTACACAGAGAGCTGCTCGCTGAGGAGAAAGCAGCTTCTGCAGAGCCCCCCCTGCCCTGTCCAGCCCAACAGGAGCCACTCGCCCTTGCTGCAAAACCTCGGGTTTATTGCTGAGCCCAGCCCCTGGCAGATGGGGCCAGCAGAGGCCTCCAAGCCTTCCCAGCAGTCTGGAGAGCCAGAGGAGCCAGAGGGAGTCCAGCGAAGGGGAAACAGACTGACTATCAGAAACAGGCAGGATCGTTTCAGATAACAAAGGGCTCAGAGGAAATGAGCAGACTCTTGTGCTTTGAGTAATAAACAGGATAGAAGAGTGAAGCTTAAAGGCAAATCAGTGGTGGCCAGGAGCAACAAGTATTTACATGACAGGTAAGCTCTCCTCAAGCAGGCTGCTCTGCTGCCAGGGTAAGGCTCTGGGCACAGAGCACAGCTCACCACACACGCCTGCCCAGGGCCAGCAGATGCCAAGGTATGAGTTAAAACCTCCTGCATTCAGTGTTTGGTCGTGGCAGGTAACAGCTCCCAGCAGCAGTGACACGAAATGCCTCTGGAGCAGCCCTGCCCATGGGCACTGGACTCCAGCTCACCAGGGAACAGCAGCAGGGAGAGGGGGAAGGCCCCGAAACCAAAACCCCCTTCTCTCCAGGACTTTGATACCCAAGGACATGCCTGCAGACTTCTTCCATGAGGAGGTGGCACCACGGGGTCGGGTGAGACTGGCTCAGACAGCAGTTCCCAGGGTGAGGACAGGCTGTCAGACCCAGCACAGCCTCGCAGAGCCACGTCCTGAACCTCAGCTTAAGCCACTTGTTTATGTAAAGAATGCCAATGGACCAGCAGGGATGAATCACCCAAAACGACGCCAAAACCCAACAAAATTGTGGAGGAAACAAGCTCAAGTTCACGTTAGGCTATTCTGACCATGCCAGGGAAGCACCTTCTCCAATGTGCAGAGGGGTCCAGCGAGGCTGCTGCGACCCACACGAATCAAACTCCTCCAGACCCAGGCAGCAGCAGGGAATGACCCCACCAAAAAGACATTCCCAGAGCAAGTAAGAAATGTGGCAACTCCCACTCACCGGCATCCACAGGCCAGTGAAGGGTTTAGTCTCTGAAGGTCCAGCTGAGGACCTTGGGAACAAAGTATGGAGAGAAGACAGGGAGCAAATGGCAGTGCTGGAGGAGACTCTGTCAGCCCCCCCAGCCCCCAAACCCTTGAGTGCCCCAAACCCTCGGGCATGTCACAATCCCCCGGCACCAAGCACACAGAAAACAAGGTGTTTGCTACCCCCAAACCATTAGCCATCCACTCTTCAGAGCTTTTAAATCTTCTTCCACTATCCTTGAAAACCCTCTAAGGAGACAAGCTGCCAACAGGCAGTGCAGTCTGGACCCGAGGTCTCACACCAGCACCTGACCTACCTGCTCTGTCCAGAGACCACCCATTTCATCACAAATCTCTTACCAAAGTGTGCAGACTCCTCATGGTCTCTCTCTGGTTTCACTCCTCTGCTGGGCACGGCTGGAACAGCACAGTGTGTCATGGGACTCACCACTCCTACCAGCACACCAGGCAAGCCTGGAAAAGGCAGGTACTTTCCTCTACAGTCACCTGGAACAATGCAGCCACCCAAGCTACTCCCACACCTTCTGAACGGCGTGTTTCAGCTTTCCAGATTGTTAATATTTAACAGGTTGGCATCTGGGACAGCAAGAAATCATTAAAGTGGAAAATACTGCTGAAGCAATAAAAATGGACAAGCTCCAGGACGCTCCCGGATGACTCCAGAGCAATGCCACTGCCTCCAGTTCAGTGCCTGCTGCTCTGCCAGATCCAGGCTAATTCTGGCTCCTGTGAAAAAGTCATCAGCTTGTCTTTGGATGAGCAGTGAGTAGTAGTTCAGGAAGCCCTAATATTTATCAACAGATTCCCACATTAGTGCTTGTTGCTCTCTGACACGAGAGCCCCAGGAGCAGAGCTTGCAGACAGCTCAAAGTCAGGAGCTGAGTGTTCAGAAAGGCCACCCTGGCTCCCAGCTTCAGCAGAGCAGGCTGTGAGCTGGAGGATGACTGAGACACCTCTTTGAGAGACACCAGAGCACGACACTGGTGTCATTTCACATTAATGGGCACTGTGACACCAACACCCAGCAAGCACTCACGTCTGTCTGTCCTGTGCCAGCTCTGGACAGACACTGTCCCTCTGAGGTACAACCTCCACCACAGCAGCTCCAGATTGGAAAATGAAGTCCTAACAAAGCTCTGTCTGGCATGTCTCAGTTCCAGATTCTCAGTTCATTGCTTCTATACTCCAAGCAGAGCACTTGCAATAGGTGCAGTCTCACAACAGCTGGCTTGGGAAGAGTCCAGGCAGAAGCAGCACTGCCTACAATCACCTCCCTCCATCCATCACTGCCTCCCCAGAAGGATGAGAGAGACACAAGAACTATTTCTTGTTCTGGAAATCACTTGGGGTCATTTATGCCTGGTTTGTCTCAGAGCCCTCCTGGTTTTTTATCACCTAACCAAACCATCTCCTTTTCACAAAGAGCCTCCAAAAACCTACTCTTTCAAGCTGGCTGAGATCAATTTTCTTGAGGTAGCAGGGAAAGGAAGCTGACTGACCACTTAGATACTAGAAAATACATAAGTTAAAGAAATAATTAAGCTCTTTTCCTGTTAAAGCCATCAGCCAAACTACACCAGACCTGCCAGTTGAGACCTATGGAGGACCCCTCTCCCTCTTCCCATCACAGCCTGTTAAATGGCTTCCACAAGCTGATGAGATCACATTTCTGCCTCATTCCTCTCACAATTAATTCTGCAGGAGGCAAAGATCAAGGCTATTACAATTCATCTACCTATCTGGTTTTACCCAGTTAGAAGACTCTGGTCAACAGCTGCTGGTGACCAACCAGACTCAGGCCAGTCCAACCTCAGGCACCCCAGCAGCTCTGCTCAGGGAGTGGAATTTGGGCTCCCACACCAGCACCTCACCTCAAAAGGCACAAATCCTCAGCATCCGAAAATCCAGCCCTGCAGAAATCAGAGCCCCAGGGAGGTCCAAACCCTCTCTTTAGCCACACCAAGAAAAAAAAAGCATGACTAGGTGGGAAGTAACACACCAGCCTCAAAAAGAGGGGAAATGCATCAATCTGCTGAGGCATCAATTAATGAATCACGCAGGAAGAAGAGACAGATCACGAACGAAAAAGTTTCTGTTTATACATGTCTTGACATTCAGTGGTTACCAAAAATAAAATACATGCAAAAGTGCACAGCAGCTTAACAGCTTCTGAATTGCTGTTGTCAGAGAAACTCCCCCAATTGCACACAACTCCTGTGGGGTGCTGGACAAATGTAAGATATGGCTGGTCTCTTCCTTTCCCCTCAGGAAGGCAATGCTGAAAAATAAACCCCATCACCACCAAGTACCACTCTCCCCCAAAGCCATCAGTGGCTATGTACTTACCTGAGGAAAATCACCATTTTTTGGTAAGAAGTCAGAGGGGTCCACAGATGCACAGTTTGTATCCAAGAAATGTGGTCTGCTGATGGAATTCATATAACAATCAGGAGGGGAATTAAAATATTGCCTGTAAGGAAATGGGAAAAGCAGTTATTTCCTGCCAGTCCTGAGTATTGCTCAGGTTGCTTCAGTCTCCATCAGCAGTGAAGCTGCAACTATGGGATGACACATGCAGGGGATTAGCATTTAAAAAGCTGTGTTTATCCAGAAGAGGTGTCTGGGCAAAATAATACATCCAGCGGGTAGATCCTGCCTCCCAGGCTCGGCAGTGTCAGAGCCTGGAAAGCTGTATTTAGAATTCAGTTCTCAGCAATCTGTGTGAGCTGGGCAGGATTTAACAGATAGAAATGCTCTGCAGCACTAAATAATATTTCAGTGCTGACAACAAAGCACAATTAAACCTCTAAGCTGCCCCAGCACCGAGCGCCTGCCGGGTGCGACGGAACCCGACGAGTGCCCTGCACAAGGACAAGCCTCAGGTCTGCTGGGACTGTCACAGCCGTGCTGCTCTGGGCCACAAAAGTGGAACAGCCCTGCAAGGTCCCACGGATGGGACCAGAACCACCCCTGGCACAGCCCCAGGGGCTCACAGTCCTCCAAGGCAGCTCAGAAGGGAAGGTTTGGGACACGCAACCCTCGGCAGGCCCGTCAGCCCCGAGTTACGGATGTGGCTGATTACAGGTAGCTGCAAAGCAGGATCTGTGCTGAACTAACAGTGACAAAAGCAGAGGTCTCCTGGTGGCTCCCTCCTGGGCAGGGCACATGCCAGCACTTCCTCCTGCTCCTTCCCCAGCCCCAGCTCCCGGGGGCACAGAGGAGGCAAGAACTGCAAAGGAGCAGATTCCCTCCCCCCTGCCCTGGAGCA
>NW_008596199.1:0-17420 GCF_000691845.1 Merops nubicus
CCTCAGCGGGCTGCCAGAGGAGCAGCAGTGATTCGGGTGTACAAAGATACAGCTGGGTTTGTTTACGCGTAGTTATTCCTGCAGAAAAGTGATCAAACAGCAGGCAGGGAGCTCCCTGGGAATTTCTGTGTAACACCAGCACCTGATTCCCAGGGAAGGAGTACGATTCAAGAGCCACTCGCTGGGATCCAGCAAAATCCAGACTCTCTAGCAAGACAGTCACAGTCCTGTCTTCTCAGAGAGGCTTCCAGACACCTCCCTTTTTAAAAAGCGCTTCTGGCAGCCCTTAACGCATGGCTCCCAGGACGTCTTTGCTCAGCTCACTTGCTAGAGAAGAGCTGTAAAGCAATAGTAGTGTCACCTGCAGACATGTGCCACAGCCGTTCAGGTCAGCCAGTGCATTTCTGGTAAGTGGACACGTCCACAGGAAACCTCTGCTTTCCCAGATGAACTTCCATTTTAAACTGAAGCTTATTCAAGCGTTTGCATCCCAATGATGCATGAAAGTGTCCCTCTGCTGGTAAAGTGACTGTAAGATGGCATTTTTGTGGATCAGGATTATTTTTTTTTTCCTAATTTTTTTTACAAATGGAGCCATGAATAGTTCCTTCTTCAGGTGACTGCTTTTCACTACAGTTAGGGTTTGAGCTACAAGCTCCACTACTCCAGACAGCCCCTAGCCTGTAAACCTACCCAGCAAGGTAAGGAGCAAAGCCAGGGGGCCAAACCCCTACCCAGCAGCTTCAGGTCTGCAGAAGTTCCCTGCCTACACAAACATCCCAGCTGAACATCTGAGAAATCGTTGGCTTTGTTTTTGAGGAACAGGGAAATTCAGTCTCCCTGCACCTATGTTTACACCCCACAGACAGCTGGCAACACTTCTAACCCTGGTTCTGTTGAAAGGAAGAGCTTCAGCACAAACAAGCTTCATCCCTGCAGCTCTCAACCATACCCAGAAAGCAACTTCACACTAAGCATTTGCCAGCTTATGCTGCTGCATACATATAATGGGCTCAATGCAACAGGCTGATGCTTCTGCCCTCGGGGTGTTCCCCCCTGCCCAGTCAACATACTGTGGTCTTAACCCCGTGTTTGCACCATGATAAGACATAGAGGCACAAGCCCTCTCTGAAAGCCTGCACCTGCCATGCACTGCTGTAGGCTCTGGAAAGGCCCCATTAAAACAATGGATTTTTATTTTCTTTCCCATTAGAACTCCTTGGCTGCTCATAGCTTGTGGGCAAACAGGTTGAAAAGCCTCAGTTTGATCTCCAAGAGGAAGATCAGCTTTTGAGAACTGTTCGGACTAAGTGTGACATAACAGGGTATCTGTTTCTTCAACAGATCTGCTTGCCTGCATTTGTTTGAAGTCTGACCTGATTATTCTTGCAATTGTATTTTTAATGCTTATCAGGTATCCTTAGAGAAAAGGATCGTCACTTTTTTTTTAGAGCATGCATATACAATCAGACAAGCAAAATATAGCTCACCTGCCCTGCTCTTCCCCTCTACAGCAAAACCCACATCCTTAACAATTGCTCCAGTGAAAGCAATAGCTATTCAGATGGGACAGAGCACCAGTTTCTGATCTGCCTTGAGCACAGGGCATGAGAATTGCCATCTTACTTTGCTGTAGGGACAAATCCTACACTCACACTGGAATAAACCAAAGAAAGTTGTTTCCCTTTCACCTATGTAGTTGCCCAACTCATTAGGAATCTGTGCATACAGTGCCTTCCTCTAGTATTGTTCTCACATATTTGTACAAGTTTACCTCGCTTTTTACATTGGCAACCCAAGCTCCATAAGCACTTTTAATTTCTGGTTTATGCAGTCTGTCAGTCACTGCCTGGACAAGACAAAGGCAGGGAGGATCACTCTTGGTACTTTGGAGTAGTGACCTTGCCACAAATGTGGTACCAAAAGGAGAGGGACACTAATTCAGCAGATAACGAAGCACTTTGTGGTTGATGAGATGCACACACATGTACTGGGTCACACCCCACCCATCAGGCATTATAACCTTAGCACTGGGGAAGCAAGAAGACTGGAAGAGCTGCTGAGGAGGCAACCATTTAGAAGAGCTCAGCCACCACAGCCCAGTGCGAACCCAGGACATCAGCTCCAACCTGTGAGCATGCCCCAAGCCCCTCTGGTCTCTGAAGCTTGGTATGTCTTACAGTTCTAGGGCACAATAAGACACATCAGCAGCCCCTGACATCAAGAAATGCCACCTCAACCATGTGCCTGATCAGCTCAGCCCCCAGTGAGCTGTGGTCAAGACTTCATCTCTCAGCCTTGCTGTTGAGCAGCTGCTCTGTCACAGATCAGTATCCCCTCCCAGTTCCTGCCTCAGCACTCCCAGCGTTCCCTTCACTATTACATCTCCCAGCCAGGCAGGGTTGGGATCAGGGTCAGCAAGCCAGTGATGCAGGGGAAATCCACACACCAGTCTCAGCAGCAAGAGCCACAGAAACCTTCCAAGCCTGAGCTGGAGGCAGAAAGTTTGAGATCCTGCAGAGTGCTACCATAAGCAGAAAGCATGGACACAGGCAGTCTCTGCTTCTCATAAATCATCAGGAGGGGGCAGAGAACTATCCACCATTTCATCAGTTAATTACAACTGTTAATCATATTTTCATTAACCTGAAATGAAACTGCCAGCATTCTCCCCATTTCCACCTCATGCCCCAAGTTCCGTTTCTCAGATAGCGATTCTCCATCAACCAGGACACATGTTGTTCTCTGCAACATGCAGCTGGCCAGCTGCCTCTGTACAGCAGCTTCCAGGCCCTGCTGTCTTGCTTCTTTTCCACATCTGCATCCATCCCCTATCCTAGACCTTAACAGGCACACGTGCTGCCTTTGCTATACAGGTGGCATGTTTAAACCCCTTGTAGTCTCTCAGACCTGCTCCAGGTAACCTCCTAAACCTTCTGAGGATGGGGACAAGCCTGCAAGGTGTACACTCTTGACTGTCAGACTTGCTAACTTATTGATCATGTTGCTCTAATAGCATGCCTCAGTTTCCCCTATTTTTTAAAACAGACTAGTCTATAAGCCTGCTTCTGTGAAGCTTTATGAGCTCTCCATGTATACCTTAGAATCATAGAATCCTTTAGGTTGGAAGGGACCTTCAAGATCTTCAAGTCCAACCATTGAGCCATTAGGGCTCTAAAGTCCTCTGCTAAAACAGACCAGAATCCATCAGGGCTGGAACGGACCACAAGGATCACACATTTCCAACCTCTCTGCCATGAGCAGGGACACCTCTCACTAGATCAGGCTGCCCAGAGCCTCATCCAGCCTGGCCTTAAAGACCCCCAGGGATGAGGCCTCAACCACCTCCCTGAGCAACCCATTCCAGGGTCTCACCACTCATGGTGAAGAACTTCCTTAAAAACAGAGCTCTTCATATCAGACATCCCATGGGACAGACAGGAGGGACAGGGAAGCCTTCACCCTCTGCAGGGCAGGAGGTAACTGTAAGGGCTGTTCTTCACTCTTCCAGGGGTGGAAAGTAGAATTAATAGCACAGCAATAATCTTACAACAGTCAGGCTTTCCTGCCGCAGGGATGGGCTGCAAAGCTCAGTGCCGCTCGTGCAGCCACAGCAGCCGCCAGCAGAGGCTCTGCACACTCCAGCTCTGCTCCTGCTCCTCTGTCAGCTTCCACTTGTGGCTCTCCGGGAGGAGAAGGGGTGTTGATTAACGTTAATGGAAGACTCAAGTGCTACACCTTCCCCCAGGGTACAGAGAAATAATGAGCAGCATGACATTTGAGGTCCCCTTTGACTGTGCTGTTACAGCAGTGCACATCAGCCCTGCCTGAGGGGACAGCTCACCTCTAGGGTGAGAAGGGGATCCAACATCCCCATGCCTTGACTACTTCTCTTCCCTGTTCCAGCAATTTGCCCCAGGTCCGGAAAAAAAAAAACCCTCTTCCACATCACATCCCTCATGTCTTTCTGCTCTTGGGAAAGCAGACCCTGAGCAATGCCCAAACATTCCCTAGAGGAGCAGTGCTAGCCCCAAGCCTGCCAAGAACAGGGTACCACATCCATGGAGCAACACTTACCAGAGGATGGGGGGGAGAGAGGACATGAGGGCAATAGCAAGGCTCAGAGCTTCCTGCTCAGCTGGCTCTGGTTCAGTCTTGGTCTACCAAGATCACTCCCAGTCCAAACTAGGTGGCTTGAAAGAAAGTGGTGACCACCCTAGTAAAAGCCAAGCCCTACAAGGGCCAGGATAGCACTTCTTAAGCCTCCAGATCTGTCCCAGATTTCTTAGATGGTAATGTTCCACTTCTTCCTCCATTTGTTAGTCTCTTCACCCACTCTTAGCATCCAAGAGTGAACTGAGCTCTTTGCTTGCTCCATTACCTGCAGGGCTGAAAGGAGGTCAGAAAAACAGCCAGGGAAGGGAGGAGTGCTTAGTTGTGAGCCAGGACCAGAGGCTCCATGCTCTGCAGTTGCTTTTGCCTCCCTTTCCTCCCCCCACCCTCCAGGAACCTCAGATGTGCTAAACAGCCTGTAAAGGTGTTAATGGGGAACGTATCACCTCTGTCACAATTGCAATGCAACATGGCACCCAGCACAGAAATGATATATAAAGTGTACTTACTCTCCCAGTGTGAAAACTGCTGGGTTAAATATAACAGAGGCTTGCTGGCTCCAGGAAGCATAGCTGATCTCTTCATTTGATGGCAGAGTGCTTACTTTGCCAAACAGCCCTCAATCCCCATGGAGCAGGCAATTTCTCCTCTGTTAAATGTGTATATACATTGCCAGGTACGGTAGAGGTGCATAAATTGCCTTCATTATATATATTTCCATGGAAAGTGTCACAACACAATGTCTCACCAGCCAAGCCTGGCTTCTTGTTGTTGTTCAGTGAAGTTTTTGATTTGGTCCAAGCAACACTGGTTCCTACGGATTCAGAACTTAGTGATGGAAGTGTGTTGCAAAGAGAGGCAGAGAAACCTTCTGTACCTCCCTGGCAGCCTCAAGCTGAGACACAGCAAACAAGATACAGGATTGCTACTGGTCAGGACATGCTTCTGTGGCACCCTTGAGAATTAACATCTGCCTATAGTTAGAGCTTTAGCCACAGATTTCCTCTCCCCTTTGTGCTTACCTGACCCATTAGGCTCCAGACAGAGTCTTTGAGTGAGGATAAGCTGCACTTGTAATATACCATCATGCTGACAGCACAGACTACTTGGCATTCACCCTAGGTCTTCCACAGGATCATTTGTAATCCTTTGGACTTGAGTTCAACACAGGACATCCTTATCAGCTACCAGTGAGGAGAGCTTAAATGCCAAGTAAACACTTCCATGAGTTATAGACCTGCTTTCTGAGCTAAGCAACCCACACCTTGCATCCAAGTTAGGAGACTGCAGGTGATCACCATCAGTAAAAAATGAAGCTTCAAATGCAAAATCCTCTAAATTCAGCGGTAAGCTGAGTTAGTTTAGACATTGGGAAAAAGGGAGGAAGAAAGTGAGAAACAAGACTTGCTTCTGCCAGAAAAGAGTTTGAAATTAGCTAAGAGAGAAGTCACAAACAAACATTTTTTTAACAGCAAGGGTAATTAAGACTTGCATTTACTGCAACTGTGTTCCTCCTCTCTCTCTGGTTGCATAGGAGCTTCTGTTTACAAGAGGTCTACAAATCAAAATACAGCCCTTCTGACAAGCTGGCCTTGCCAAACACCTACTTTGCCTTCCATCCAGCTAAAGTTATTTGGCTTGTCAGCTGAGAAGTGTTAAACCAGCTGAAACTTCAGGTCGCCCTAGATGGAACAGCTTACCAAATTGCCCATTCTGGCCTCAGACTCCATGAGCTGAAACCTTCTGAGCCCTTATCAGAAGCTGAGGCGCTAGAAGCCATTTCTTATGCCACACTAACTACCAAGAACATAGGAACACACCACTCACCTTAAAAAGTCAGCATCAATATTAACTAACTGAAAACAAACTGTATAACAGCTTTTATCTGTGCTGCTTGTCTGTGCCATGTTTAAGAGCAGCCCAATAAAGGCACGTCAGCAAGGCTTCTTTTTTTAAAAAGGGTGCCAAGGGATCTTGTTGCAAGTGAAGATCTTTGAGAAAAGTGAGGAGATTCATTGCATTAAGTGCATGGTATAAAACTAGGTTAGACAGGACTGCTCTCCTCTAGGGAGCTGCCTTTGCCAATCACTTGGGGGAAAGTATCTTTTAGAAAAAAACTAAACCACATCAGTATTACCAAATGCATTTAAGATCATGGCCCTTTATTAACCCATTTTTCCCTCAGCTAGAAGCACCAGCTGGGTGGATGACACCCTCAGCCTTCTCTCTGCATCCTCCTAGTTGGGTGAGGACATACTCCAACAAAAGGCATAAGGCTACCACCCTCCTAACTTCCCTGCCACAGCTTACTTCTTCATAGAAGCTACAGCTTTAGCACGGCCTTCCTTTGCAGCATGTTAAGCTTATCCAGGTCGTTGTCCATAGAAATCCTGAAGAGTTGCTGCTTATATAGCCCAGCCCATTTTCAAAGAAAGACCACATACAGGGTTTGCCAGCTTTCTTATATCCTGATAATTTTATATCACTTCATCTTATTACATAGCACTGTGACACAGAGCAGCGCAGGCAGCAGCTGGAACATCGTGACCAAATTTGCAGCAGCGTCGAAGAGACTGTAGACTGCCAGAACTGAAGAGCAACAGAAGCTTATTAGCCTTGTTTCTTCAGGCTGAAAGAAGTACTTTGAAGACATAGGCAACAAAGGGGGAAGTTTCAACTCACCTGAAGCACTTTCCTAAAAATAGCTACTCTACCCCCATCACAAGCTTGTGTTAGACTGCTATAACATTTTAAAAGAAAGGTTATACATCCTTCACTTACCTCACTAAGTTTCTGATCAGCAGCTGCAGCACATACACACTTTACAGCATGCACAGCACCCTGGCAACCATTCTGCCTTCAGGGCTCATCGTGTATTAGGTTCAGCTCAATAGGTAAATCCCAACACATCTGCCATAGGGCTGTAATTGTTCAGGTTCCCTCACCACATTGCAGAGGAATCGCAGAACCCAGCAACTCGCTGCAGGAGGAAGGAGGTTATAATAAAAGGCAGAAGCAAGAGCAGTGACTGAAAAAGCAGCCTCTGCAGTGCCTTAGACCCCTGCCTTGAGGGCATCTGATTGTACTGCTGACACCGAGTCCCTCACCGAGGTTCAGAGCACTCTGCCCCACAGCTCTACCATAAGGATTAACCAAGTCTAACCTGTGAGACTTCTCACAGAAGAGCAGCACCTACCAATCAGTAAATATCCTGATTGTAATCTGCAGGTGATTAATTGCAGATGATTTTACTGCAGTCTGTGGGGTGGGTACAGGGGTTCCCTACAGCATCATAAGTGGGAATGGTTTGCTGCTGGAGGCTGGCAAGGAGATGGATGCTAGCAGCATTGTCAAGGCTGCTGGTCTCAGGCTCAGATTTTGTTCCTGCTCTGGGAGTGCCCTGGGTGAACACGGTGCTTTGTTAAGATAATCAGTGCTTAGAATAATTCCTCAGCAAAAACCTCACCTGGAGAGCAAAGTCTTCCTCTTTAATGCCCTGGTTTTGCAACAAGATATTTTTACAGGCGGGCTTTAAATTAATCTAGTCTGTTACAGATCACTAGTGAGAGATGCTGTTTGGGCTCATGCTCAACTACATCTCCTAGGGCAAAGGCCAGGGAGAAATACTGCAGGAGGGTGGAGAGGGAGGGAGAGGAATTCCCTGAGCAGAAATTATTTTGAGCAGAGAAAGCTGCAGAGCAGAGTGGAGTGAGGCAGAGGAAGTACAAGAGAGGGAGGTGGCTGTGCTGGGGCAGACAAAAGAACGGAGGAGAGTGGGAACTGAAAAGGCTGCTCTGGGGAGGATGAGGCAGGATGCTACTCAGGGGTCTCCACAGAGGATCCCTGTCAGGAGCTGGCTGGGCTCAGCAGTGCTTCCCCCTGCAAAGGGATTCCCTCTGCCACCCGCTATTGGTCCTGGCACAGTGATGAGCTCCTGGAGTGGATTTCTCTTCCCTGCATGTGTGGTAGAGATACAGGAAAACAGCAGCCCCATCCCCCTCCACTCCCCACTAGAGAAGTGGGATTCTTTCCTCTGCCATCACCGGGTGCTCTGCATAAGGGCTGAGCATTCACACAAAACCACACGATCTGTCTTCAGGGAAATCTGGTGGGGTTTGTGCTCAGCCTGTCTGCAAGATACAGGGAGAAAGGCTGCTGTGCCAGCAGAGTACAGGGGAAGGGATTCGAAAGCTCATTCCCTTTTGAGATCCAATAGATGTCCATCTGCTGCTGGCACCAACACACCTTAGCCCCACCAGCCATGCTGGGGTCCTGCCTGTCCATGCAGAAGCAGACGCCCAGACACTAAGAAGTCTTGCAAAGCTGTAGTGCTTCTGCACGTTGTGCTTCTGCGAGGACAAATGCAAGGTCCTGTATGTGGGTCGGGGCAATTCCATGCTCAGGTACAGGCTGGGTGATGAGCAGACTGGGGGTGCTGGTTTATGAGAAGAAGCTCAATGTGACCTGGCAATGTGTACTTGCAGCCCAGGAAGCCAACCACATCCTTGGCTGCATCAGAAGAGGAGGTGATTCTTCCCTTCTGCTCTTGTGAGAACCCACATGGAGTACTGCATCCAGCTCTAGGGCCTCTACATAAGAAGGACATTGATCTGTTGGAGTGAGTCCAGAGGAGGACCACAGAGATGATCAGAAGGCTGGATCTGTGGACCAAGTCCAGAGCAGGATCACAAAGATGATCGGAGGGCTGGAGCACTCAGCTGAGAGAGTTGCAGTTGTTCAGCATGGAGAAGAGGAGTCTCCAGGGAGACCTTATAGCAGTCTTGCAGTACCTAAAGAGGGCCTACAAGAAAGCCTGAGAGGCACTTTTTACAAGGGTATATAGTGATAGGACAAGGGGTAATGGATTTAAATTGAAAGAGGTTAGATTTAGATTAGATGTAATGACGAAGCTCTTCACCATGAGGATGATGAAGCACAGGAACCCAGAGAGTTTATGGATGCCCTTTCTGGATCTGAGCTTAAATGGAGTCATGGCCCAATGGGTGAGCAGGTGTCAGTGGACATCCAAGGTGGGGCTGTTTGGGGCAGTCAGAGCCCTGACACAGCTGCAACATCATAAGGTAAAACTACTCAGGGGTGGGTGTCCTGATAGTTGGGTGGTTTTAGGTGTCACAAGTTACTTTTCTTCTCATCACATCTTGTTTTATGTTGTTGTTTGTGCTTTGGGAAGGAGCAGCCCAAAAAGTACTGATGTAAAGTAAAAGCCTCACAGACCTGTTTCAGAGCTGGATGCTGCTCAGAGGCTGGAGGAAAACCTCAGGGAAACCTTGCAAGAGATCTGTAGTGCAACCTGGACCAATCTGCAGTCCTGCTCAGGGAGAAACCAGAACCAGGTTAAAACATTCCCTTGACATATATCTGGATAAAGAGCAGAAGGATACTTAGCCTTGCATTAGCCAAAACTGTGTGTAACTGTGTGGTGTGTCACACTGTCCCAAATTACACGCACGAGGGCCAGACCTGCCTGCTGCAGGTGCCTGGACAGAGCCCTTTGGGTTGGGAAGTTGCCTTCAGGGTGGGAACACGGACTGTTGAAATTGTCATTTGCATGGCGAGTCCTGGTGTCTTCTCCAGCATCTCAGAGATCCTGTGCAGAAACAGTGAAGGTTTTGGCCATGCAGACAGTCCTGCTTTTTTAACCCCTCTACCTCTTCACTCCTCTTTGTTCCTTAGGGAACACTCCACATGATTTCTAACAGTGAGTAAGAATTACCTAATACTTGAAAAGCCCAGGATTTTGAACCGTTTAACACCCCTCACCCCCAATTCAGAGTCACTCTCTTCGTTCTGTAATAGGGAGGGTAAAGCAGTCCAGAATGGTCACAGGGGTGTCATGGCACAAACAGAGCCTAAGTCTCCTGCTTGCAGCACAGACACCTGCCTGCCTCCCAGCTTCGCCTCCCAAGGAGAGATGTTGGGAAGAAAATGGGGAAATATCAAGAAGGGAAGTTGCCAAACCCCGCACTCCCCTCTCCCTGACAGCCGGGGTACAGATTATGCCACAGTAACATCGTTATTCAACTTGGCAGCACAAGGTGGAGTGAGTGAGAGGGGGAGAGTGCGTGTAGTTGGTATTTTTAAAATCTATCAAACATTTCCCATTCTGCCGATCGCAAACTCCTGCCCAGGCGGCCCTGCCGCAGCATCCCGCGTTGCCATGCCAACAGAGGCTGGCATCCCGCTGTCGGGGGTGTGCCTCTGCCTGCCTGCCGCTCACACTTGACCAGGGCATTTTTTGATAATTCTTCCTCAGCGTTTTCAGCGCAGGGATATGATTTACCCCTCATCAGCCCCTTTAAGATGTCATCATCAGTGCTGGAGTTAATCAGGACATCTCGGCACGAAAAACAGCCTCCTCCTGACCCCCGTGCTCCCACGGAGAATGAGATGTAACGGAGCCAACCGCTCTGCCTCTCCCCGCAGTGCCGGGCAGGGCTGGAGGGAGCTGGCACATCGGGCCAGGCTGGGGGCCTCTGCCCACTTATCCTTCTCCTCTCCTCTCCTCTCCTCTCCGCTCCTCTCCTCTCCTCTCCTCTCCTCTCCCGCACGCGGAGGTGCCAACTCTCCTCTCCTCTCCTCTCCTGCCAGCGTGGGGGACGGAGGCACCGGGAAGCCAGGCTGCCTGGCCCTCTGCCAGCATGGTTTCTTTTAGAGCGTGTTTAAAGCTCTGGTTTCCCACAGAGGTGTCCTGTAGGGATAGACAGGAAACAAAGAAGGAGAAGTTTGGTGAGCTTTGCTTCTTTCTGCCGGGGTGAAGATGCTTGTGGAAGAGTTGTGGATGTCAATACGAGTGCTGCCAGCAGGAGATAACAGCTTCCCCCAGGCTGTTGGTTGACTCCAAGGACAGCAAAGCAGTGGATTTGCTGCTTGGTCCCAAACTCAGACCAGATTTTCCTCTCTTCTCGCCCTAGGCAGGGGGTGGAAGTGTGGGGAGGAGGTACAGGGCTTGTGCTGGAAGATAAAGTGCCAGCTAGCACTTACCTGAGACAGGTGAAAAGAACCTTCTTGGATCTGGAGTATCTCTTACTTTGCCTTCTGGTTACAAGGTCTGGATGGCTTGCAGTGTGAGAGGAGGCTGGAGCAGATGATCTCCAGAGGTCCCTTGCAAACAGAGTTTCTATGATTTGTTGTCAACCAATTTGTTGGTTCAGTTTTCTCTGCAGAATTGGGAAACTCTTCCTGGAAGAATTGTTGGTGGTCTGGAAAACAACTCAGCCAGAAGCTGTGTCAGTGGGGTGGGAAGCAGGCTGGAAGCTGCTGCTTCTCCTGGGAGGTTGCTGGTGGAGGCACCCTAGATGCAAGCTCCCTGATGACACAGGCATTTGGCTCTGTTTTTGCTCCTGGGCTTGTCTCTGGAGGCAACCCGTGTGGTTATGTCCACAAGGTGCTTTGCCCTCTCCAACTGTGGAAGAAATGTGTCCCCTGCTCTGAGTAACAGAGACTGGAGAAAGAGGATAGCAGAAATGCAGGTCACCTCACTTCAGTGTGGGTAGTGTTGTGCTGTGTCCTCCTTTAAAGTGGACCGAAGAAGATGTGAAGGTCTGGATTTAGCCTGAGCTGTGGTTCATTTAGACTTTGCAGCACACTTCCAGTGGGGCCCTTAGAGAAGGCATCAGTGGGATTTGCCTTTATTCAATTAAAGAAACAAAACAAAATGCATCCCTGATACCTGCAAGTCCAATATTACTAGCTGCTGGCTTTGGAAAATCATGACTAGCCAAATGTGAGACCACGCCGTGTCTGTTTTTTAGCCTAACATCAGGTCACCTCCTATAGCCTTTTGGTTTGTAAATGAGGACCAGAAACACCGAGGAAAGCAAAGATAATGATGAAGTTTCAATGAACTGGGAGTTCAGGATCCAACGGCAGCCTGTGGGAGCACAGCATGGGCCAGCGAGACCCTGGAGCCAGTCCCACCACTGACCCAGCCAGGGTTTGTGGGGTCCTACAACAGCAAAGCCCAGAGATCCTGCTTGCCTGGGCTGCTGCTCCTCCCTGCAAGCCCCTGCCTGCACGTTCCACAAGAAGCCTGAGTGCTGTGGCTGTTCCAATATCCCATTCATAAAGGAAACTGCCTTTCCCTCCCAGAGGAGGTTTGTACCGAGCAGCGTTGCAGGAGCGCTTTATGCTTCCCCTTCCAGTTGCTTTGTTCTCTTGCCTCCCTGCAGTTTCCTTGGAAAAGTTAATTTTCCCTATGGACTTTCTTTAGATGGAAACATTTCCCCTCAATGGATTTGGTGAGCAGAGAAAACATCAGTTTGGAACCTGAATGGAAATAATTTGAAGTACCTTGGTGAAGAAAAAATGGGCATGCACTGAGAAAGCTGGCACCCCTATATCCATGCCTTGGTTCACAATAATATGAGATCTGGCCTAAATTTATGTCAATAGCTTTCCAAAAGCTCTAGTGCCAGCTTCAACACACTTTCTACTACCTTGTGCAGCAGCTGGCACCAGCATAAAGGAAATGTAACATGCTACTAAAGTGTTATGTCTTTGCACTCACATTAGGCTGGTGCTAGCTGCAGCAGGAGGTGTTGACTGGTGGAAAATCAGATGTTTCAGTTATTGCTTCAATTATAGATAGCTCTTCCTGAGAAAAGACTTCTCTGGCCTAAGAAAAAGGTGGTGGAGTGAGAGGGCTAGAAGCCCAGCACTAGGACAGCTAAGGAAGGATTCATAGCTCCTCTCCACCCTGCACAGGGAATAGGCTGTAACCCTCCTCTCGGTCAAGTTTTACAGGTATTGCTCATAACAAAATGCTTTCCTTACAGAACTCAGGCTAGGAGAAGGGCAGAGGTGGCTGGCAGCACAGCTGATACAGGCAACCTCGGCGTGGCCAGCGTACGTCCTGGTCTCCCCACAGCTCCACCAGCCCCAGGGAATGCTGCTTCCCCTGACCAGCCCACGTGTTGTGCCAGAACTTAATTTTTGAAAAGAAAGTAATAAATTAATTTTCTGGGAATACGTGGTACAAAGTGCAAGTGTTCTGCAGAGAGATTGACTTTTTTCCGCAACACTCATGATAGAGGATTGTACTAGACTTAGTTCTGATAGGTGTTGTCCTTATCACTTCAAATTTAGTACTGCCTCATATTGGAAATGGCAGGAAAGGTACAGCTAAACCAAAACTTTATCCCAGCATCTCAGAAGTAGCTGTACTTTGAAAAAGTAAATTTGCTTGTCTTTCCAAATTCTGAATTTTGGATTTCCTGCCAGGCTGAAGTTCTGTTACAACACTGTTTTCAGTTAGGCTGGATGGAAAAGCATCAAGATGGAAAGAACTGAGTTAAAAGGTTTGTCTTAATTATTAAGACTCCAGAGCTGAACACAAGAAAACCACAGTCTGTTGCAACCCTACTACTCCCTCACTCTGTGAGTGTGAACAAGATACCTTGTTTTATGTGTCCCAGCGGCAACATGGATGAATGCCTCCTCCTGAGGACACTGTGAGATAGTGTGGTTACTCTAAAAAAAAGGCAAAAAGAAAACCAGAGGGTGGCTAAAGGGTTGGCTGATGTCCTTTTTGCAGTGTGTTCTGTGCAAGGGGAATCTTGAGTGCTGCCAGGGCACTGATGCAGGGGGCTGAGCCCTCAGCCTCCTGCCTGAACCAGTGCTGAAAATGGGCTGAAATGCAGGTAGAGAGAGGTGGGGCAACCTCATTTGTGGGATGAAACAGGACTCAAAAACAATTTCTTTGGGATGTCTGGGGCAAAGTTCTGCAGCCACAACTCATGGTGCTGTGCTCCAGGTAAGGGAATTATAGAGATACCCTGAGAAGGGATCTGCAGTGGTGAATGAGTGACCTACAGGCCTGGGATTTCCTGGTGGGAACGGACCCAGTGTTACTTCAGTCAGCACGGCAGCCTTCCCCAGGGATCTTTCCTGAGGGCTGACTGTACACACACACGCACCCCTCCCCAGCATCCCTCCCTGAGCCAGAGCTCAGGTCCAAGCAAGGAGACTCCTGTGGTCTGCATGTTGGTGTGGGGAAAGGGGTCCCAAAAAATGGTGTGGATGCAAATGGAAAGACAGAGCATTGGCTTTGAGAGAGGTTATCAAGACAAAAAGCATTTAGTGTGGATGGAAACCAATTCTGTTGCCTTGCCTTGCCTTTCCTTGCCTTCCCTTTGCTTTTTACTTTTATTTTCCTATTTCCAAGCAGTTAAAGGTAAAGGAAATGAAGATTAGACTCACACCTTCTGTGCTGACCTTGTCTAATCCCTTAGACCAAGTGTGGTCCCCTTGGGACAGGTGAACTGGGAGCGGGACCCTTTCAGGGATTTGTCTGTACAGGCAGTGTTATTCCCAGTGTAGCCTTGTGTGGATGCTCATTCCTTAGAAAAATTGTTAGCCCAAATCAGTGCAATCAGCTCCAAAACTTCTCTGAGGTCTCTAGGGATTGTGAGGGCAGCGGGACTATATGAATCCTTTACTAGTGAAGAAAGGTTACTGGGGCTCAGGGGAACACTTTTTGCTGCAGTTCTTTGGGTCAAAGCTATGACACATGTGAAGAGAAACAGCAACTGCCCCTGGGAGGTGACAGCCATGAGCCCTTGCAGCTCAGTGAATGTCCAGATGTCTTCCTTGGGCTTCCCTTTCCTCACTTCCCCTCTGACTTTCCCCCTACCCTCAGTGTAGACTTTCATCCTCCACTTGGTCCTTCACACATTGTTGTGCCTGTGTCTTTGCTCCAAGACATGTCCCTCTCTGCTGGAGCACGCTGCCCTTCCCCTGCTGCATGCACACACATCAAGGCACCGTGGCTAGCGATGCTCCTCTCCAGCACAGCCTTGGATAAGACTTGTCCTGTACTCATCACTCCCAGCCTGTTGCCAGGTAACACATCATCACATGGATTTCTCTCCCAGGCTCCAAGATAAACTATATACAGGGGATTTTCGTTGTGTTCCTCCAAAGAGGGACCTCAAGGACACGGGGACTGCGGGACCAGCCCTGTGTTTTCTGTTACACCATTTCAGATCAAGGCAGTTTCTTACCAGCATAAGGGGGAACTCAGGGCCCGTCTCAGTTGTTGTCTCTTCCAAGGGGGAGGCATGCTTAGCACACAGCTCTTCCCTTTACCTTGCCATCTGCTGGTTTTGCTCCTAGTAAGTGCCACACTGATTTTTTTTTTTGGAGGCAGAGGCTCCCTCTGGGCACAGCCCCACAGGTGGCTAGAAGGGAGACATGGGAGCAGTAGGAAACACTGGCAAATCCACAGGGAGTTGTTGAACAGGTGCCCCACCTTCAGCCTGCAGGCTTCGATCTGATACCCTGCATGCTTACACAGGAGTTTTGGTTTCACAGCTACAGTGTGAAATGCTAAAATAACTTCAGACGTTGAGGCATGACCTGAGCCTACTTGTTGTCAGTACGCTGATGGACTGTCAGACCTGTTTCAGGAGCAAGACACGTCTCACTGTCTTTCATCCTATACTATACTATACTATACTATACTATACAAATTACATTTCAGGACAGCCATGTAACACTCCTGAGAGCAAGTTCTGGCACAATAACTACCCTTTTCACATCATACAAGTCACTCAGTTCTCAGCCACCTGTTTTAGAGCTGACAACCACTGCAGTGGTTAAACACCATGGGAAAGCACATATGAATATTATCTCACATAAAATGCTGAGCTAATGAGGAGCACACATCATGTTTCTAATGAGAACATGATGCAAATACCCCATCCCAGGCAGAAAAAGTTCTAGAGGAAGCAAGTCTTTACCAAAGCAGCATATGTCTGCAGAAAACAGATGTGTTCTGCATTTCCACAAGAAAAACTGGACTCAGTATACTGCCTCCATCACAGAAACAAGCCTGCTAGTTGGCTTAGGTATCCAATGAAAACTAAGAGAGACTAAATTTGGGAAGTCAAAGACCTCCCAGCTGGGAATGGGGCACTTGCACTAGCAGTGGGGACCTTTTGATCCAGCACATAATTAAGGGCATCCTGTTCTGCTCCAGGGAAGCAACTGAGCAGAGCAGCTTCTTGGCATGGTGTGACACTGGAAAGCTGCAGCCTGACAGCCCTGTGGTGCTGGACCTTCTGCTGTCGTTGTGTCCACGGCCCTGCCTACAGGGCTGTACTGTGCTAAACGCTCTACAGACACTGGGACACAGGAACTTAGGTGCCTTTACTCAAATGGGGCAACTGTGGTGTAAATCTCTTTGGAGGGAATGGTCATTTGGCTTGGTGCCAGCTGATGCTGAGGGATATTTTCCATCCAGTTTTGTACTCCCCACATAAATAATCACCCACTCCTGGTCTCTGCAGCTCAGAACAAAACGAGTCTTCCCCAGGGCAAAGACATGGCACTTGCCTCTCCTCCCTGAAGTATTTTGTGCATCTGATCACCAGAAGTGTCAACTTTTCATTCTGAACCAGAACTACATATTTTAAATTGCTCTGAAATAACCAGTGAGTTGAAATATCCTGGTGACTGAAAGTCCCAAAGAACTAACCTTTGCCTTTTCCATGCAACTTTTGACTTAACCATGCAAGTCCATTGTGGTTGGGGCTGAGATGCTCTCACAAAGTGGTATTGCTCTAACTGGATTTTTGATTCCTCATGGGGCATCTCTGGGACAGAAACCTCCTGACTCTCAATTAAAACCTTCAACTCTTGGAAAACTTCTCTTTCTTACTGTCTATTTTTTTTTTCCCCTGTTAATCTCAAGTATTTTCTTGCAAAAGCCCAGGGTTTTTTTCTACAAAGAGAATACTCTAATCGTTAAAAAGGAGGTAGGAGTTTTAAAGGACTGAAATTGTGCATTGTAGGCAGGCAATTAAACTAGTAGCTGCTTCAATTTTCCACCTGAAAAATAAAACCAGGAATTTATGATGAACAAAGGAGTAGAGTTGTTCCTTCTGCATTCGATCTTGGAAACTCCAATGTTTCATGTTCTTTTTTTTCATCTCTGCTCAAAGTAGAAAGCCCAGATGGGCACCTCAATATGTGTGACACCAGTGTCCTTCACTGGTGCCACAGCCTGAGGACTTAATGCATTTTTCTCTTTCTCTGCAGCTCATACATCTTTGGGATGCTGCCTTCAGCAGTGTGCTTACTCGGGTACCTTCTCTGCCTTCCCCCCATGGCATCATCACTTGACATTGCCTTCCACCCATAACATCACTGGCCATCTTTCCCTGCCATTGTCCAGAGGGTGACTCTGCCTAGGTGACCCCAAGAAGCCCCTATGCATGTCCTGTGCAAGGAGGCCCTGTTTGCAAGCAAACCCAAAGCTGGTGACCAAATCAGTTCCTGCTGCGCAG
>NW_008596199.1:17451-23597 GCF_000691845.1 Merops nubicus
AGGAAAGTCATGAGAGGGAGCTCCAGCTGTCTCCAACCACCAGTGCATTGCCTGTGGAGGGCACCACCATGAGCTTTTTCATTGGATAATGTATAGATGAGGACTCAATCTCTCCTATGTGTCTAGGACACAGGAGGCATGGGCTTGCCTTCCCTGAGGCTCCTCCTCGAGTGCAGGTGCCCCATGGTGCGAAGGAACGATCACCTTCGCTGTGGCCCCTTAATGCAGGTGGTGGATGCTGCAGGGCTTTGGGAGGAGACAGCTCCAGGTGGCACCTGCTCTGGGAACACATTGTCCTTGTGGCCAGCAGGGACGAGCAATGGGGCTTCTCAGCTCCTCCTGCCTCCCAGGTGCTGGTGTTGAGCCCTGACCCTCCTCAGAGCTGTGAGGACAGCTGAAACCATCTGCACCTCCCCGCATTGGTCAGGAGTGGAATTTTTTACCTAGATCCTTGTAATCTGTTTCACTACCACCTCCAGCACTTTTTGTTGGATCTCCATGACTCACATCAGGAGATGTAACTCAGAAGGGGACTTCCCTGCTGGCACAAATGGGAAGGAGCATCCCTAGGAGCAAGAGGTGCTTCACTGTCTGAAGGATGGCTCATGGGAGATGTGGGCCCAACATCTCTGTGTCAGAGAAGATCTCCATTGTTAACAATAATGAGGCATTTTTCACACTTCTTAACTATCTGCAGGGGCTGAAGGGCCTTTTCCTTGCCTTCGGGCCTTCACACTGTCAGTCACAATTCAACCAGAAATGCCAGTCCTAAAGGGCATCACTGCCACTCCTAACCACCCCTGTGGAAATGAGGAGAGAAAATAAACTTGGGTCCTTCTGTGTGCTAAGCTCAAACCTGAGCAGACCTTTGCCACGGATCAGGAGTTTGTGTTTACAGCCCCCGGGGGGATGTACAAGTGGGGTAAGTTGGTGACAGGCCACTGCAGGAAGAGGGGCCAGGCAGGCTGTCACCTCAGAGGGGTCAGCAGCCAGGGGACATGCAGCCATACGTGCATTCACAAGGTGACTAAGGCTCTGCATCCCTCACCACTCGTGCAGGAACGAATCCACGCCTCCCAAGGCACTGCAGCTCCACCGCAGCTGCTGGTGAGCCCTAAGGCTGCCCTGTGGACCTGTCTCACCTGTCTTCTCCATCACCAGCCTTCAGGTATGGCTGGAGCAGATTGTCCCTGTGCCACAGGCTCAGCGTGCTCTCCCTGTCACCCTGCAGGCTGTCTGTACATGGCAGGAGAAGGCCGTGGCTTGTGGAGACTGACATGCATAGGGCTTATCTTTCATTGTAGACATGGGAGCTAAACCTCAACAACCACGGCTGGCACAGCACTTTTGCACTCTCACAATCAAAGAGCCTTGGCTGTACCATTTTTCAAGTTAAGGAAAGCCCAAACTAGACTGTGTTTGCAGCCTCATCAGCTAAAAGACTGGAATGGGAGCTGGTGCATGAATCCATCTCCATGGACAATCCTTTCCCCCCTACCTCCACACTTTCCACACCACAGCACGGCATGCAAAGCTTTGCTCATTCATGGTTCCTAAAAATGGTCAACATTTCCACTTACTCTGCAGAAATGTTCACTATCTTGCAAGGTGATGAAGGATCTTTAACTTAGCAAAGATGCAGAACCCTGTATATATGCTGGATATTTCCTCAGGAATATATAACATCCACTGTATGGTGTGTCCAAGCAGAGGGGCTTCCAGACTAATACATTAGGAGTGATTTGTGAGATAAAGGACACAGAGTTTCCAAAACAACAGTCCCAGCTGTCCAAGCAGTTGCTGGTAGCTATCAGTACGTAGCAGTGGTGACTTGTGGTCTTCTTTTGGCTGTAGACCATAAGCCACTGTCTATCTGTAGAGACTTTTGGCACAATACCGTCACACCGACTGCAGCTGGGAGTCAGCAGTGACCACAAGATAAGAAGGGAGGTCAAGGTTTGGAGCTTGCAGCCGAGCAACAAGTAAGAGAGAAGTGCAAATTAATGATTTAATAGTGGAGGACAGCAAATGGCCACAAATACAGTCCACCGTGGCCTCTTCAGGGTGATTACAGCCACAGCACGTCATCCTCAGCAGCCTCTCACAGCTCTTTTCAGTCTCAGAATATAAACTTCAGAAAAACCCATTGCTGGACTCTCACTGGAAAGAGAGCCAGCATTTGGGATCCTGAGAGGGACTCAGCAACGTCCATTTTCTAGAGGGCAGGAAACAAACACCTTAGAGACTTTCACCGTGTATCAATGTGTATCAGCCTTAATAAGACTCAGCAGAGATTAATGACTAATTCCAAAGCAGTCCTTTATTCATGAACACGGCCTCAGGTAGATTATTCAAGAGTACACAATGGCTAAGCAACTGGCTTTCCAAAGTTTCCTGGTGTGGCCACGTGGTCAGATAATTCATGTGACACAGTTTCTGCTCCCAACTGGGTGAACTTGCAAGCACAAATGTCACCAATTGCAAGCATAATTTTTCCTCTTCATATATGCCTCTGACATTTGTTTTCCACTTACCTTTTTTGCCAGTAATGTGCAATCATAACTGGTAGTAGAGAGCAGCACTAAGGGGCCAGAAAAGGGAGGAGCAGAAGAGCCAAGCAGGGGCTAAATGGGACCTTGGGAGCCCAGAGCCTTGGCAGAAGCAAACACTTCTGGTGTCTCCAAGAGCTCCTCCCTGGTACCCAGCAGCTTAATTCTGAGTAAGTCCTTCAGAACACACTGCTGTCAGGACACTTGTGTGTTGGCAGCAGCAGATGAGGTGAATACCCTGTCTGGAGAACAGCTGGCACCCGAGAGGCACCAGGGCAGCTCACCCCAGGCTCGGGGCTTCCTGTGGTACCTGTGCACATGGGAAGATCTTGCAGGTCCCTGGCATGTCTGTGCCATAGCTGGCTGTGCCCTGCACTGTGAAGCCAGGCACGCCAGATGAGGCACAAGTGACCACACAGGACACCCTGTGGAAATGGTGGGACCAGCTGCCTTCCAAGTCAGGGCTGAGCCTGATGAGGAATGTCCTAGATCTGCTGGGCTGGTTCCTTTTCTTCAACAGACTCATGGGGAACCCTTATTGCTTTGGCCCTTTAGCAAAGGTGAACCTCTCAGCCAAAGGAATCGGGGAGCCAGACGCTTCTGGGGAGTTAAAGCATGTGTTGTTCATGACACCAGGGCACATGGGAGCTAGGGCATATCGTGAGGGCATGCATGGTTGGCACAGCAGTCAGCCCAGCACCGAGAGCTGAGGCAGACAGGCAACTCTGGCTATAGCAACAGGCACAGCTTTGGGCTGTGGTGCAGCTAAAGAGCACCAGCCATAGCTGGATGTCATGGTGAAGTCCCTGCATCTAACTGTAGTGACCCCAGTGAGTGGTCTGCAGTGAAAGCCCATGGGCAGTGTGCTTCATCCCAGCCCCTGCCCGCACGTGCAGACAAATTCACTGGCATGTGACAAGTGCCACTTCTCTTCCTTGGCCTGGGAGAAAGCACAGCCAGAGATCGCTGCTCTGATCTCAGCTCACGGGGCTCTGGAGGAGCAGGGCTGGTCCCGGCTCTAAACTGAGCAGACATCATTTTCCACCAGCCTCAGCAGTGGGTGAGAAGACTTTTTCTCCTTCTGTTCTGGCACAGCCTCATTGTAGAGCCAGACTTTCCTGGAGCCCTCCTTGTCCCCACAAGGCTTGAATGCTGGCTGCCCCCACGACCTCCCTGCTGTCAGGAGTCACAGGGGAGATGGCCCGAGCTGTCACAGCAGGGCAGTACATCACACAATCCAGCTTTTCCTTGTTTTAATGTCTCTGCATCGTCACAGCTCAGTCTGGCCTGCAGTGGGGAAGCTCTTCAAAATGGTAGCTCTCCATCCCCCTTTTTTGGGATACGTGGATGCAGAGTATGTGATCTGTGGTGTGCCCCTGATGACAAAACCATGACAAGCCATGCCAAGCATGCAGGAAGTGAGCATTATGAACCCCAGAACCAAGGATTTGCTCAGCCAGGGCTGGTGCAGATCTCCCTGCAGGGAAGGGCAGGATGAAGGTGCTGCCCAGCACTCTTTAGAAGCATTTTGGACCTCATCCTGCCCAGCTACAGTGACAGATCTGCTCTCCCCTCTTGGCCCAGAGGGCTTTGGAGATCATCCACACACAAACGTCAGCCAGCACCAGGGGAGGGGATCCTTACCTGCTTAGAGGGTATGCTCTGAGATTCCAGTCAGGCAGAGGAGATGGCATCTGGGACCGTCCCAGCCTGAGAGCCTGGACATTTCCTCCTTGAGCTATACTTTCTGCTCTTCATTTAGAGTGCTTCTTGATCTCTTAATTTTCCTAGGAAAAAAAACCTTCATGGCAATACACTACTGCATGCCTGATGTAGAAATATAGAGCTCCTTAATTATATTACTTTTTTTAAGATCAGAAGCTGATGCACAGATTGTGACTGTGAAGATTCCAATGGCTGTTATCATTTCAGCAGGCAAAGCCACAGCACCAGGAGATGATCCTCAGCAGCATTTCTGAAAGTTCAGGCTCCCTTCTCCCACAAACTGTATTGTACCCGTAACACAGCACCCTCCAGGGAAAGCTGAGCACCCCTGCTGAGCTGGGCTTCCCTGGCCTGGGGAAGTCTCCAGCCCCACCAGAGGCTTCAGATCCTCCCCAATACCCCAGGAGGAAGCCACCAGAACACTCTGCCCTGTGGCATGGAGAGATTAGCAGTAAATAACCTTTTTTATCTCTGTGGCTGAAGGAAGAAGCTCAGCCTTTGCTGATCACATTATTTCAGGCAACCACAGCACTCACCAGTGCCTGCAGCTGAGCCACTCTTGTCCAGGCGCATCCCACTCTTGCCAAAATGCCATCACCTTTCCCATTGTCTCCCTTACTCTCACCTTTCTCAGAAAAAAAAAAAAAAAGAAAAAAAAATCCCCTCTTGCAAGCTATCAGGGGTTAATGTTGTCAGCCATGACGTCAGGATCCCAATTTGTCCTGAGAGTCCCCCTCCCCATCCACAAATTCCCTCTCTCCTCCCCTCCTCTTGTGACTTTGCAATGAGCAGCAAAACTCCACAGGAGCTGCGGCAGCAGCACTAGGGAGACATTCAGTCCTCCCTCGGAGAGCAGCTCTTTCTGCAGACAGGGATTTATTTATTTTCTACGCACGCATATATCTATTTATTTATTTACGGGGTTGCATTTGTTTTTCCTTTATTAACCCTTTCAGAAAAGCCCCAGACTTTCCAAGTGAGGAGCCTGAGATTTCTCTAAAATCAAATCACAGCACAGTGAGGTTGGGTTGCTTCTCCTTCCCCCTCAGAAAATAAAGAGGGAAGGGGGAGCAAGTAGGTAAAATCCAGAATAAAATCATCTTGCTGGGTAACTCACACCTCCCCCCTCACACACGCGCGCACACACGCTCTTTCTCCTCCTCCTCTTCTCTGAAGGTGGGTAGCAGGAGCCATGCAACATCTGCAGAACCGGATGGCAAAAAAGCAGGAGGAAAAATAATCCAAGTGGAGTGCTCAGGGGACAGTGAATTAATTTCTCTTTATCTTTTTTTTTTTTTTTTAAATATTTTTTTTTCTTCTCCTTTTTCTGCGTACCTGTGTGATTTGATTTCACCTTTTGCTGAGCCCATTTTGGGGCATTTTATTTTGCTTTCTCTTGGGATTTTCTTCACTGCCAGAGGATGTCTCTTGTTGAGAGGATGCTGAAAGGAAGAAGAAACAAATTCTTCGACTGGCACTGAAGGAGGGGGGGGGATTTTCCCCCACATTTTTTAGTTTTTTTTTTTTTTTTCTTTCTCTAGGAAATTGTTAACTGGGGGGGGGTTGGTTTTGTTTCCCCTCCCCCCCTTTTTGTGGAGGGGGATTTCAGAAGATCCATCCTTCTTTCCCCTCCCAAGATTTTTTTTTTCCATCCTTCGTCTTTGTGGAAATGTGGACATTTCAGGCAGACAGATTGAGTGGAATTGTCTCTGCTTTAGCAGCTCTTTGTCTCGCCTGCTGTGCGCAAAGGTAAGGATTTGGATCCCAGGCTGCAGGGATGGGGGGCTGATACAGAATTTGTTTGTCTTGTTTGGGGTTTTCTGCTCCTATCTGTGTATGGGAAAGGGGAGGGGGTTCTTTCCCCAAATCGCT
>NW_008596199.1:23638-23903 GCF_000691845.1 Merops nubicus
GGGGGAGGAGGGATGCTCATACATGAGGTGTGGAGCAGGCTCTCTGCAGCCCGAGCCCACCTCGCAGCCCACTTGCGGCGCATGTCGTCCCCGGCACCCCGGACGCGACCCGGGGGAAATCGGGCGAGCGAAGCGTTTTGCTGGGGAACATGGTGCCCGCAGGAGCCGGCGGAGCACCTGGCACCGAGCTGTGTGCATAGCAGCCCGGCACAGGGCCTTGGCCATGCCTGTGTCTGCACACGCAGAGTCCGCACGCAGCCGCCCG
>NW_008596200.1:0-2918 GCF_000691845.1 Merops nubicus
GGCCAGGGGATCCGTCCGCCCGGTCCCGCCGAGGCCGCCTGCTCCGCGAGTGCCTCGCCGCCGGGAGCCCGGACTCATCCCCGGTGCGTGACGCTGAGCCTGACCCTCATCGCGGTTTGGAAGGGTATGTTAAAATGCCTCTTGTTCCCTTTCTGAAGCATTAGATTACAATTCCGACTGAAGACACGCTATTAGCTTCCCTCCTCCTTCCTCCCCTACCCCCAGGATTCGGGGAATGATGAAGCCTTTTCCCACCAAGCAATCTGCTAAGTATTCTCTAACTCCTAAATTGTCTGCTCTGCTTTCTGAATCTCCCCTTCCAAGCAGTGAGTCCTCAGCAGTAGCTGCAGATCATCCCTTTGAATGAGAAATTGGAAATTGTGAATTTTACTTTACTGGCACCAGTTTTCTGTTTTATACCACAGCAGCTTTAGGGGCTGTCTTACACTATGCTTGGAGGTACAGATGTGTCTTTGAATGTTCCTTTGCAGAACGTTTTTGAGATTGTGTCAAAATGGAACGGGAGTGTATGGACAAGCTCAACCAGTACTGCCAAAGGCATAAATTTGTACTCTCTTATGATGATGTTGATAGGACCGGCCCATCTCATGTTCCTGAGTAAGTTCACTGCGCATCTCTATATAACAGCGAAACTTCCTGCAGCAAATGAACTGAGTAAAGCTTGGAATTGTAAAAGCTGGTTTGCTGAAAATGTGTATGTGGCAGGAGAGCTGGCTGAAACCATAAATTGAATGGTAGGTGGTAGGGAGGATGTCATGTGATAGTTTGAGGAGAAAACTCATTTCAGAGTTGATGACCCTTTTTTGGAAAGCAACAATCCTGCTCCTAGTAAGTATATTGTAGGTTAATTGTGCACCTGCCATGAAATCTCCCAGGATGTTTGGTAGGTTGCAGCATGTATTTCAGTTTATGATCTCTCTGCTTTGATTTTTATTTAGTATTACAAAGCATGGAAATTATTTGTGAGTTATGTTGTTAATTTCTGACCATAAAGGCTGAGTGTATATTAATTGATTTTGTATCAACATATTTTATGTGTAGTTAATTTCTGAACAACTCTTAGCAGAGAAGGGTCTCTTGCTTAACCTGTTTTGCTTTTACTTCTAGAGACAAGTGCAGGTGATGAAATATGTTGTGGTTTTTAACACAAATATAGTGTTTTGCTTCTATTTTTTCCCTTGCCAGAGACCATAGATATGCAAGGTCCGTGATGTTTCCTTGTGTGATATTTTTTTACAATTTATTTTTGCTAGTTTGGATGAAGACAAGCCTTATGCTAATAATGGTTTCTTTTAATGTCTTCAATATCGTGAGGCAGCACTGTCTGTGCTGACTTACTTGTAGACCTGAACATAGTCCCAGTATAAATTAATAAGTATTATGTCTCAAGTGTTAATTGGTTATCTTATTTTTTTCCCCATGTGGCTCATGTAATTCAAAAAAGTGGCCCTTTCTGCAGTAATGGCCACAGCTGTAGTCAAACAGCTATGTCTTCGTGCTTCAAAAGTGATAGCATAGGACAAACAGAATTTACAGACATTTCAAATGTAGTCAGCTTTTTAACTTTTTTTCTGTGTGCACTGCTGCAGTCACCAACATTATTCAACCCATCTGTAAGTGATGTAAGATGGGACACTGATAGCTCAGAAAATCCTGCGTAACTTGGGCTGTTCCAGGGAGTACAATGTACAGTGTCTGGCTACAGTGCTGAGTGCTGTCAGCCTCCTTTGGTGCTCTTGTGGTACCTTTCCCTGGTGCTCTGCCTGCTAATGGGATGCATTGGGCATTGCTGGTCCCGAGCTGGCTCCCTAGCTCTTTTGTGTTGTGTCCCATCTTGTAAATTCTCCTGCAGCTGTCTGAGGCGTAGTGCAGAGACACTTCTGTCATATCCTCCCATCTTATGCTGGTTTTGGTGCCATAGCTGCTTCCACTGTGATGTCTCATAGGGTCTTCTGCTGACTGCTTGCCCAACATAAAATGATATTATCATTAGCAGGCAGACCAGCTCCCTCCACTACCACATCACACACCAGAGATCCAGAGTGCCAGACAACCAGAGGGAGAGACAAGTTCATGCACTCACCATGAAGGATGTGCAGAAGGGAGTGAGCTGGCCAAGCAGCCAAGCTGTGGGAGATGGAATCAGCCAGACAATGAGTCCAATTATATAGTTGTTTTTTTTTTTTTTTTTTCCCCAGAGAGATTGATGATTTTCCTCCACCACCCTGTGAATTCCACTTGCTATGAAGAGTCAGGGAGCCCTTTTGATAACCAGGGTCCCCACACAGCACACACACTGTGTAGGCAGGCCTCCCAACTCCAATGTGAGCAGAGTCGGTTCTTATAGAGGTGGCTTCTTGCCCCACCTCCAAGTTAATGTGGAAGGTGGGGGCACCTGGTGGTGATCTCCTAATCAGTTCCCAGCCAAGGCTGACCAGACCATGTGCAAAAACCAATCAGGAGGGCCCTTCTTGCCTGGTTGTGGACATCATCCGTATGCCAACCCTCATTCAGGGTTTAACCCCAGCACTTCATGGGGTCAGTGGTGAACACAATATAAGAAGGCTGAGAGAGCCCAGGCTGGCTCAGTCCTGCAGAGCTGAGAGTTGTTTTCTTGGGCTAGGAATGCAGTGTGTGGAGAACCAGGCCAGTCATGCCTAAAGCTATCAAGTCTAGGCAGTGCTGGTTAACTTGGAGTCCATAAGCAGGGCTACATTTGGGACCAACTCATGTCACATTCAGATCATTCTCAACTCAGGTAATTAACTCATGGGTCATTGAGACTCAGACTGCAGGTTTCCTCAGGATGCTGAAATAAAAATTTTGAATGCAAAGTCATGGCTGAATGTCTGTAGTATTCAGTGCTTAGATATGGGTTGGCTAGCAAACTCTTTTCC
>NW_008596200.1:2949-20531 GCF_000691845.1 Merops nubicus
TTTTTTTTTTTGTATGCTGTTTCCTATGTGTAGAGTAATTGGCGTGCTGTGGTGTGCCTTGTCCTACTGTTTATCCCCTTAAGATCTCTCATTATGGCTTTTTTACACAATGGCTGCAAGCATTGTTCTGCTTATGCTTTTTTTTTTTTCTCCCGCCCAATCATTGCGCTAAAGGGAAGTGGAGAGTGAAAGTGGAATGATGGAAAAACTGAATTCCTGAATTCATTCCACTACTTGAGGTGAATTGTCCCACAGAGAAACTCGATGTTATTCTTGTTGACTGTGAGCTTGTGTATCTGTTGCTCTGCTTCAATCTGAAGTACAGAGGTACCCCCAGGCTCTAATAACGGTCACTTTAACTTGATGCAAGTCTGTGCTGCTGCCAAAAGCACAAGTCTAGTTGTTTTCTTCTCTGTTGCCTTTTGTGCAAAGGCAGTAGCAGAAGTACTAGGGTTTTTGCAGCTGGAGAACAAGTCAGATCTGGGTAAGAACTGAATTGGCTGAAAACCAACCATTTATTATCAGGTCACTGTGGTGGGTTGACCCCAGGTGGCAACAAAAGCCCCAGCCAGCCACTCACTCACTTGCCATTGCTGGGGTGGAGGAGAGAGGTAGAAGGGTGAAAGGCAGGAAAACTTGTGGATTGAGATAAAAGTAGTTTAAAAAGTGAAGCAAAGCTCTCTGTGCAACCAAAGCTCTAGGTGCAACCAAAGCAAAGTAAGGAATTTGCTTGCTCTTTCCCATTGGCAGGCAGATGTTTAGCTATTTCCAGGAAAGCTGGCCTTTGTCATGACTAACGGCTACTTGGGAAGGCACATATAGCCACAAGTGTCCCTCTTCCTCCTTCTCCCAGCTCTTGTTGCAATGCCATATGGCATGGAATGTTCCCCAGGCCAGCTGCCTTTATTGTGTCCCTTCCCAGCTTCTCAGATACCCACATCCCACCTGTTGGGAGGCCCGAGTGGGGAGAAAGAAAAGGCTTAGATGCTGTGCAGATACTGCTCAGCAATAGGTAACACCTTGTTGTGTTACCAGCATTGCTTTAGTTCCAGACCCTCCACACAGCACGGTAGCAGTGGCTCTGAAGAGAGTTGTCTCCATGCCTGCCAGAGCCAGTCCCCTGTCCTGGCGCTCAACTGCTGGGTGGGCGCAGCGGCAGGAGAGGGGATCAGTGGTGGAGTGTGGAAGGACAGGACTGGGCTTTTCATGTTTGTTTTTTGGGGCTGCCTTTGAATTCCTGTCCCGTGAAGCACCAGATGCCTTTCTTGCACTTAATAAGTAGCACACGTAGCAGTGTATCAAAGGTGAGTGTAATGTCACATCAAATCAAGATTAATCTTTCTTCTTCAGCTAGTTCCGCAGTGCTGAGGTGTGTCCTGATGTTAGGGCTTCACAACCTTGCCTGTAACAATGCTGACCTGATGCATTCCTTTGCATTTAAAAATTTAAATAATTTTGCTTTTAAAAAGCAGTTAAGCATTTTAAACGACTGGTAGAACTAATCATGTACTTGCATTTGTGACTCAGGAGGAAACATTTAAAAAATATTTCTGCTAAAGAATTATGATAATCAGGAGTTAGATATAATAAATGCACACATACACTATAATACCTCCACAGTTAGCTTACAGTGCTTTATAGATAACAAAAAGGAAGTTGAATCTGAGAAGGTTATTAAGTGTAGATGAGACAAAATGTAGCAATGTTTTAGAAAAGGTTTCTTCCTTCCAGGTTTACAGTTGCAGTTAAAATAAACAATGTGGAATATGGTAGAGGCACTGGTAAAAATAAGAAGGAAGCTAAAGCCATAGCAGCAAAAAATGCCTGGCTAATGATCGAGAAACAGGTGAGTAAACTGTAGGATTCAATTTTCTTCTTCTTTTTTTTTTGTTTTTTCCTGGTAAAGGTTGAAGATTAATCTCTAAAAATAGCCAATAAAATATCATTGTTTTTCTTTAATTTGGAAGAGTTTCTAATTATTTATTTAAGTTGTCTTTATTCTGTTTCATTCAATGCTTTTCTGATTTTTATCACTGAAGTGTTTTCCTTTTCTACTGCTTCCTTTTCTGTTGCTATGTCATATCAATAGTGTTTCCTCCTCTGCTGTTACAGGAGGATAAGGAAATGTATTTGCCTCTGTTAAGCTGCCTTGGTGGTATATCCAGTGCAGACAGCATTCCTTTCTCTTCTTGACAAATGTTCAGTAATTCAATGTGTTCAAAACATTTGCAGGGCACTGTTCAGTATGCCTGCTGCCACACTGCTCATAAAATTGTTTACTTTCACTTCACCTGATTCGTCTTTTTTTTTTTCCTTAGAATTATATTCTTTATGGTACAGCTGATTCTATACTCTTTATCATTCCTTGATTTAGTTTAGGTTTGATTTTTTTTTCTTGTATTTTCTCCCATGAGTTTTGTGGTAGCTATTCTTTATTTTTGAGTCAGAATGCTTCCTAGAATTCCCTATCTGTTTTCTATACTTTTTACTAGGTCACCATTATTACTGTAACAAAATTGCTGCACGTTTGCTAATATATTATTAATGCTGCCTCATCATGAGACAGATGAAAAGTCCTGCTTTGTCCTTTTGTAGGTGCACAGGAGCATTTGCAGCCATTGCTGATGGCAGCAGCATCCTGCTTCCATCCCTTTTCTTGGCTCTGGCCAGGCTGTGAGAAAATTCAGAAGGCAGCTTTTATATATATATATATATATATATGTATTTTTTTTTTTTCCTGTTTTTAAATGAGGTATTTCACATCTTGTTCCCTCTCTTAAAAGAAGTTACCTGTTTGTTTTATAGCTGGAGAGCCCTTCAAGCAATCTAACTGCAGAATTAATGACACCTCAGGTGACCTCATCCCCTGTACCACCCAGCACCTCTAACTACATCAGCATACTAAATACCTATTCACAGAAGTCCTCACAAGTAGTTGATTATCCTAACAAATGTTTTGGAGACGCCCATGCTCCCATGTAAGATGTAATTTATCTTCTTGCTTGCTTTTAATATTTGTGTTCATTAACACTGCCATTAGTTACCCTGAGTAGTGTTAGATCCCTCTCTAGAAATACAGTAAGAATGTGGAGGTAGTCTGGAGAGAATCTAGAGGGGGTTCAACACAGGAGGAGAAGCTAAGAGGACTGTTTAGCTGGGTGAAGAGACGGCATGGTGATAAAATGGTAAGAAGTGCTGACAAGACAAATTGTCAGTTATCTTGGTTGTTGCTCTGGCACCTTTGTGGACCTTTCAGCTTGTATTTTGGAGACCCCTAGGAACCAAGTGCCAAGGAAAGCCTGTTTGTGTCCCCTGTGTGCATTGCAGTCAGTGAGTTGTAGAAATTATCTAGTTAATGACAGCTGGGGGATGATAAAGAATATCTCTCTTGTCAATAAAGAAAACTCCCTGGACCCTATCTGCTGGAAAACTCCTCCTCTCTTCCCCAGCAAAATCAGCCATTTTAAAACCTAAGCTGCAGATAAGTTGTGATTGTGGTTGTATATGATAAGATGCTTTGAGGAGTTCAGCCTTAAAAAGTGCTAAATATTCACTCCCTGAAAATCAGCTATCTTGGAGCTGTGTCAAATCAGTTATTTACCATTATTATTTAGGTAAAATGTATATTGGAAATACTGTCGTGAAGATGTGTGTTTCAGATTTCCCTTCTATAATGTCAGTTGACTGTAGTGTTTAAAATCACTAAATGAAGACTTGTCCTGTAGGATCTAAGAGAGTATTCTGTGTGTTACAGGTTTGTGTGTAGCTGCACCATCAGCGGCCATGTGTACGGCAGGGGCACCGGCATGACGCTGGCTAGCGCCAAACAAGCTGCTGCAAAGGAAGCATTTGAGAAGCTGACTAGCGAAGGCTCTCTAACAGTATGTGATATGTTTAGCCTTAAGGCAGAAGTTTAATTCTTGTATCTTTAGTCTTTGAACAGATTTCCTCACTGTATGTAAAAGTATGTTCCGTGGATTCCACGTAATTTGGAAACAATCCGTATTTTGGTGGGTTGGTTGGGCTACAGGATTCTGCTGCTAAAATTTATCTTGTGTTTCTATATTCAATTGCTGGATTAAAAAAAGTCTCACATTTGATAATCTCCATGTATTTCAGAATGTTATCTGATACGTTGCCATTCAAGGATTCACAGATATTAAAAATTTCTGAATCCTGACTAATATACTGCTTGTCTTCTGTGTGAAGTGTTGTCAGGCTGCCTGGCTATGAACATAAATCTCTTACTGCCTTCTGTTGGATCAAAAATCTATTGAGAAGTAGAAGAAAGGCAAAAGCAGGATTGAGAATCAACAGAAAATCTAAGGCAGAGTCTAGTGAAGCATTTGCTAACACTATCCTCTAGAGAGCAGAGCTGTTGTCTTCATGTTGGTTATCATATTCCATATGTACAAAAAGTTATCAGAATTCTAAGAGTGATCCAAACCCACTTCTGAAATGCACAGAACAGTAAATATGAATTAATTAAAATTAAGTGTAGTTTAAAGAGGAGGAAATAAGTATTTTTTTCTTTTAAGTACTTTTTTCATTATTTGTCTGTTTAGTGTAAATTCTAAGTACTTCTTGTGTTCTTTTTCGGTTAACCACATAATTAATGGCCTCTTATAGCTCTAGGTTCTTTCCTTAATATGTTCTGGTGTTGTGAGCTGATGGCTCTTTGTGGGTTCATCGAAGTCTGAAATTTAGTACCTCATGCCGAACCTCTGTAGTAATTATTCTGAATTTGGGGTGGGTAGGTTTGGTTTTAATTTTTCTTAATTCCCAGTAATGTCTGTGTTACAAAATGTAACTAGCAAAAAGGAGTAAAGGCTGATTACTCCTGAAGTAAAAAAAAAAACCCATGGAGTTTGTCTATTGGCTATTATTGAAACAATCCTTTAAGGTTGTGGTGGGGTGTTTTTTGTTGTTGTGGTTTGTTTGCTTTTTTTTTTGTATGACGAGAAAAAAGGGAAGAACCTTTGCTATATTTAGGATTAATTTTTTAGTTGATTTAGTAATCCAGTTTTTGCAGGGTTTTCACAATGAAGACATGGAATGTTTTTTTTTGTACAGACTCAGATTTTCAGTTCTGCTGATTGCATATACCAAAGCCTACATGTATCTCGTTTTCTGCACAGACAATTGCATGTGCAGGAAAAAATGAAAAAAAAAAAAAAAAAATTGCTTTTAAGAACCGTTACTCTTATCCTGATTTTTAAATAATTTTTTATCCTGAATTTTTGATCCCAGGCTCTACTTCTGCAAAGGTGTCTATATAGTCTCAGTATGAGTGGGAAAACTGTGACAGGGCCCTGTTTCAGTCCTCTGGGTGGAAGCTTTTTACATGATTTTATTAAACATTCTTGTTTTCTCTTTTTTTCAGATAGGAAGCGAAAAATCTAACAACAATTCTACATTTAGCAAACATAGTAATTCCCCTCAAGTGCCAACTCAGTCTGACTTGGAGTAAGTTTGGTTCATTGATAACATAATAACAAAATATGTTTACTAGTCTTTAGAGGGTCATGTGATCTAGAACTAAATAAAATCTGTCATAGTCTCTCTACTGCAGTATAAAGCCATTTGAGCTTTTGTTTCGTAGACTTCAGAACAAAAGTTGTGGTGCTTGTGCAATTTTGAATCCTTAGGCGTTAGCTTATAGTAATTTTATAGCTTTCTGATATGTTTTGCCATGAGTAATTCTTTCAGAAGTGCTTCTGTGATGTAAACAGAATAACCTACACCATTCCATGCCATTTTTAATGCTCATTTTCCTATTGTGACAATCTTGTAAACTCATTATATTAAATTTTGGTACCTTCTGGTGCTCCACATTCTACCTTCTTCCAGTTTTTTGTGTGTTGTGGGTTTTTTTTTTTTTTGGTCATTCTCTATAAATCTTCACTTCTAACAAAGAGAAAATTTGCTTAGAAAAATAAAATGAACATGCATAAAACTTCAGTTGTAAGTTTGGAACCCTAGGTCAAGGCTTTTGTGTCCGGCAGTTAAGATAGCAGTGGCACCACTTTTTATGTTAAAGCAAGCAGATAACTACAGTGTTAGAGGTGGCTGCAGTGCTTTGAAATATACATCTGTATTTAACCTGTTTAATGAAAGTATATAATAGAATATTTATCTTATAGGTATCTAGATATCAGGAGATAATATCATAGAAATAGAGGAATGTATTACAAAATACTATTGTTTTATTAACTTTCCAACGTGAAGTTTTGTAATTGAAATCGGTCATGATGGTTAATGCTTTTTCAGGGCTTGCTTTTAAAACCTGTGTATTTTTTAATGCTTCTTTTTTCTTGTGGTGGTCCTTTTATTTGTGATTGTATTACTTTAACCTAAAACTAGTCTATTTTTCAGTAACAGCAGTAGACTGTTATTGCCTTTGAATAGAGACTCTGAAGACTCAGCTGCAAAGTTGGTAGAAAAAGTGAAAGACATGGCAGTATGTGAATCGCCTTCACCTTCTCAGGTATAGTATGAAAATGGTCTTCCTCATAATTTCATTTTAGACTCTGAACGGAGTAAGCTTCTTGTCAGTGTAGCATCAGTTTGGTCCTTTATCCACTAATCACTAGAAAACATTCATTTTTCATAAGAGTATTCATTACTTTCTTACTGTTAATCATTAATTTTTTACTTCTGTACTGTGGACCCAGTTTATTCCCTGTTGGCCAAACGGGCAGTACTCCTAAGAAAGGGGATCAAACCAAGCTTATATTTTACTGTGGGAAGAGTGATAAAGTCATGCATAGCTTAAAAATTTCCACATATGCCAAGATATGGCTTCATTCTTGTTACATTGTTTATATAAGTTAGGAACACATTTATAGACAATTCCTAGATACATTCTCAGACACATTTTAAACTAAGCGTAGTGAAAGCATTTGGGTTCTCTCCTAAGTAAGATTTTTTTTTCTCTTGTTCATGTAGAGAGGTGCACAAGGTTCTGCCCCGAAATGTCAAAGGTATGTGTGTATTTCTAGGTTGCTTCCTTCCATCAACTATATTGCGAACCACTTTACTGTTTCTGTATCCCATAAAGAAATGCCACTATTGGGAGATAACGTTTAAACTCTCTTGTTATGTGTTAGAAAAATGTCTCTTTATAAGTTTTGCTTTTATCCTTGTTAAAGAAAATTGGCGGCTAATTTTGATAACGCAAGAAACAAGGAAGAGGAAAAAAAGATGTCGGATTTAGATAAAAAATTCCAAGATCTGGACAGAAATACCGGTGAGGAGAATGAAAATCCTTACACTGTTAATGAAAGGTAAGAAGGACAATTACAGTATGTAGTAGCCTAGATTTACATATTTATAATATAATGTGGAAAATCAGTGCTGTCAAAAATGTTTAAAAGAAAATTTGTGTTTGAGATACTTTTTTTTTTTTCCCCTGGAAATTGCAAATGCAGTATAGCAACTGACATATAAGGATATTTAATGCTTACAAGGAAAAGTAATTTGTGTGAAGATGTGAGGGTAATTATCCTGTATGGTTTCAAGTGTCAGTTTCCCTTGTTATTTTTAATCTTCAAGACTCTAATTTAGACCTGTATAGGTGTTGAGTGATCTTTGTAGAATGATACTTCAGGAGATGTGTTAGATCTGTCAGGATCATTTTTATATCTTATAAATTTAATTTTTAGTTACTTAAGTTTTATATTTGTATCTATATATCTAATCTTTCTATCTATTTTTTTTTTTTTTAAGATTTCTTGAGAGTTTTAAAAATATAGAGCCTATTGGTGAAGGTGGTTTTGGGAATGTTTTCCAAGCAACAGCAAAGCTTGATAAGAGAACCTATGCAGTCAAACGAGTTCAATTCACAAAGTATGTACTGTATATTTACTTCTGTTCTTTATTTTAGGACAGCCTTTATCAAGATTTTAGTACCTTCTTTTGTCTCTTTAATAATCTTAGAAGCATTTAAGCAATTTTCATTATTAATTGTCCATTCTTTCTGGTAAACTGTTTTCTTCATTTCTCAGTGAAGCTGAAAATGGCATGCCCTGGAATAATCACAGATGAAGCTGTAAAAAGTAGATTTGATAAGTTCTACTTTCCCTTAACTAATACTCTGGTTATTAATATTGCAAAATGTGTTTGAAGAAAGCTTGCTGATTAATAGAACGTTGAAAGCAGCACTGTTACTTTTGACAGGTTACATGGAAAATTTACATTCAGTAATGCATAATGACTGTAATTAGGGAAACAGAGAAAAATGAAGGTAATAGATTTTGAGGTTGGTATTTGGCAAATGCTTTATATATGATCCATGTAGTCATTCTCACACTGTGTTACTTGTCTTTTTTAAATCTCAACAGAGACTGATGATCTTAACTTTTTAAAAATGCATTTTTCTGTAACCAGTGCTTAGTGGAGTATTTTATCAGCAGCTGAAAAGCTTTAATTTCTTTTAGGTAATCTATTGAAAAAGTTTCAAGCTGTTAGAGATAATTGTCCCTCACATTGTGTAACTGCCCTTCAAATTCTTGTGTTCTTCACAAATATGTTATTTTTATTTGTAGTGCAATCTTGAGGACTATCCTAAAAAACATTCTGCTGATTCTCCAAATCCTGATTTCTGGTCTGCTGGTTTGAACTTACATCACTAGGCAGTGTTGCAACAAGTGCAGATCAAATTTAGTAATACTTTTTCATAAGTATTTACATTGACACATGTATATGTAAACAAACTTCATAGAGGTGAAAAGAAAACATGGGCATTTGCTATGTTGTGTTTGGGTACCTAATGTAATTACGCGTTGCAACTATCTGTGTTTTTTCAGCTTTTTTTTGAGCGGGGCTTTCATTTCTAATATAGTTAAACACTTTTGCACTTTGAATAACTGAGCAGATGAAAGAAAAACCACAATTTGTACCAACAATTTTGAACTGTATGAATGTTATGTTCTTTTTCTAAATTAATGTGAAGTTTTCTGTATACTGCTACTTGATATCATGTCTTTTATTTAATTTAGTACTACAGTTTCATAGAGAAATGCCTTTTTTTTTTTTTTTTAATTTAATTTTTCTCCCTCCTCAAAATAGGAATGTAGAGCGTGAAGTAAAAGAACTCGCAAGACTTGAGCATGAAAACATAGTGCGGTATTATGGTAGCTGGGAAGGGTACGACTATGTAACTTATCCAGACTCAAGGTAACTACAAGATAGTAGTCTGTACTCACAAACTTGTTTGCCATAGTGGATTTTATGTTATAAGAAGGAAGGCTGATGATTGATTATAAATCTTTATACAACTATAAATGCAGACACATGCTTACATACTTCCTGTTAGGAAAAAAGGCACAGTAATTTTCAGCAGCAGGTCTAGTATAAGTAAGTATATTTATATCATCTTTTCCTTGATGAGTGAGTTTCTGTAACTTTCTTTCTCCTCTCAATATATAGAACTTGCTGAATCTATAGAGGAGTGCAAGAACACAGAACTCAAAATCTGGGGCTAGAATTAAGAACAGAAATTAAGAAATTGTGTAGTGGTTGGCTGCCAAATTCCTGATGAGAAGTTTCCTTTTTTTAATAAGTGCTTGTCAGCTATTAGCTCCCATAGATTAATTATTTGTCTAAGCTAGAATTTTAACCATGATGCCTGAAACAGTTTTGGTTGTTGAGAACAGAAATACAAACTGAAACATTCTTTCCTTTAGAAGTAGTCTTTCGACACTAAGACTTCTGGGAAGACAGTGGTGAGAGTTTTGCTCATAAGTTAGATTATCAGCTTTTCAAAACTTGTCACTAGCTATAAATTCATACCCTTCAGGTAGGTTGCCACACTTACCTAGAGCCATAAAATATTAATGGCTTCAAAATTGTTTGACGTGATACCTGTAGTATATGTAAATAGGGAAAAAAAACTCATATCAAAACCCATTATTGTGTTGGAGTCTCAATATCACTTATGTGGTTTTTATTGAACAGTTATTTGGTAAAAGACAGGAAAAAGTCCTCAAAGCTGAAGTTCCAGCCTGTAATTCCACTTAGTGCCCTGACCTCAAGGCTACAGAGAATCCCGAGCCACTTAACACTTGTTCTTCCAGTGCCTCAGGTGACTTTATTGCAGAGCACTTCATCACACAGTGCAGGTGGAAAAATGTATTGCCTCTTCCTCTTCATATTGTCCTTCTTCTCACCATCCTCAGCCTATTCCATGGGCTGATGGGGAGGGAACTCTTCTGGAAAGTGTCAGGCTGGTGAATATATTTCATCTAGATCTCAGACGGGTTTCTCTAACTCGCAGACCAACGTCAGAGATGGTCACCGTGCTGCCTTCTTGAAGAGACAGTTTGAAAGCAAGTGACCTTCTGGGTAGGAGAGGAAGGCTAATGCTGTGTTCATTGAAAAGGATAGAGAAAGTATACCTGCCAGGGACTTGACAGCAGTTCCTAGAGGGCAAGACAGGATCCAAGGACAGTGCTATTTCTTCCTGTATAGGATGTGCCTCTAGATGTGAGGCGAGTGGAATTTGGACACTCAGAAAACTTTCAGTGTGAACAAGGAAGCAAGTAAAATGTTGGAAATGTTCCAAGGAGTATGTATCAACTGAGCAGGGATACTTTGGTTTGCAGTTCTATTTATTTATATCTAGTATGAATTGGTCTAGGATCTTTTTTAAAATCAAGGGATTTGCAGTCTTCGTTTTGGGGAACTCCCAAAAGCACAATTAACAAAAGGGTTTTGTTTAAAGAAGAGGAACCTGAGAACCCTTGATGGCCTGGGGGGAATTGTATCTTGCCGATTTCAATATAGTATATAATTTTCATTTGCAGGCAGAAGTCAGACAAAAAAATTAACTGTCTTTTCATCCAAATGGAATTATGTGAACAAGGGCCATTGGAAAACTGGATTGAAAAGCATAGAGAAAAACGAAAGTATCATGAGATGGCACATAACAAATTTTTACAAATACTGAAAGGAGTGGAATATATTCATTCTAAAGGGTTAATTCATCGAGACCTCAAGGTAAGTAAGATAGATAATTAAAAAAAAAAAGATTTTAAAAAAAAAATACTGATTGGAATTGCAGAAAATGTTGAATTGTTTTAGTCTTTGTTTAGTCTATTATGTACCCTAGTAGTGTGATACTGCTAGTGATTAATTTTGTTTTCAGCAACTGTCTGGAATTCATCCTAAAATCTGAAGGTAAACTGGAGGATCTCAGAATACAGTAGTTCAAAAAATCAGTAGCCATCAGTTAACAGGGATTTTCAGTACATTATGTGTTACTGGGTCACACGATTGCCTATTGGAAAAGAAATACTAGCTGTACTTGATAAAGTAAATAAAAGAAAGTAAGTGAAAGTTGAGTCATATATGAAAGACATATATGAAAGTTGAGTGATAGTTTATCCTAATACATGCCATTTGATAACTACGTACACTAGTTGCTCTGGTATCACATGTGCATACAAATAATTGAATGCAACATTTTTTTTTAATAGAATTTCAGTCTTTACAAATGCACAATCATAAAAAGACTTTATTTTAATATAAAGATTATAAAGGACAAAGTTCCAAGCCTTCAGGGCTTCATATGCCAGCTATAATGTTGCTTACAGAATTTTAAATCCCTTGCCTTGTGAAAAAGCCATCAGGGTGGTGGTGGTACTGAAAATGGCTGTAACAGGTCATGCTGTTCTCTTCGTATAAAGGCCAATTCCAAACACAGAGTATTAGAGCTGAGACATGCTCCAGTGATGCTGTCCTTGATGCATAGATGCATATTCCCTCCTCCTCAAGACTTGTGGTAACCTGAAGTTTATGGACTTTCTGAGCTGGAGATTGAAATCTGCATTTTGCGTTCAATGTAGTTCCAGAAAATGTTCATTGCCTACTTATAGAATCTTGCCATCTTCCACAGCTTTCCTGTGAGGCTTATTGCTACAACACTGGAATGAGCCACAAATGAAGAGTCATTCTTTTCCCTAGAGGCCTGGGAAAAAGAGGCCCAATAAGTGCTTTCTCTCCACACTCATAAATTCTTAGCACTTCCTACTCTGTGCTTTCTATTTTCTTGCTCCTTCAGTCCTACTTTATTTTCATCTCAGCTCAGTCTCCTACTTTTCCCTATTCCTGTGAATCTGCTGCCCCAGTCCCTTGTCCATGATGTCTGCCTGTAACCTGCTTCTAAGTCCTGTTGCTAACTTGCCTGTCTGCATTTGAATTTAAGAACTTTTCTCCCTGTTTTGATCTGCTGTCAACTTAGCTAATCAATCTGCTGGGCCATCTCAGAGCTCCATGTTCCAGAATCAAAGCTGTAGGCTAGGACCAAGCTGAGATGAATCCCATTTGTGCTTAGTATGAATGGAATCTTCAAATAAGTGTAGCCAGGTACAGGTACTGCATTACGTGTGTGTAGACGTGGTCAAACTTGAACAGAAGAACTGCACTGGGCATTCTTGATGCAAAGATCTCTTCCTGTTAAAGTCTCTTCTGGCCTTACAGTCCACTGGAGCTTCTTTGAGTAAAAGATAGCATGAGGGTATCTGGTTTTGTTAATGTTCAGAAATGTAGATTATCTTTGGGAAACTTCATCCAAGTATAAACAGTTCTGGGTTTAGTTGCTTATGACTTTATCAAATTTACAAATGGGACACTCGGTGGAAACTTAAAGGAGGTTCTGTGAGATGCCTGCAGTAAGCCCTAACTCTGCCATTGACTTAGGACAGGTAATACTGCATGCCTTGGAGAAACTATTATTTGAGTGGAATTCCATGTGAGCCTAAATGCTTTGCCCAAGTGTATCAAGTCCCAGGGCTAAGACTGAAGACTAAAAACCACTTCTGGATATGAAATGCTATCTATGCACAATGTATTTGAAGAGCATTAAAGCATGACAGTTATGACTGACCTAGTGGGAAAAAAAAAATTGCAGTTATTGTGGCATGTACTATTTCAAATTTAGCTTCTGTTTTTAAAAATTAATGGAACTTTTTTCTGTTGCCCACCCCATCAATTTCTTAATGCTAATTTCTGTGAACAATTATAAAATTTTATGGAGGACACTCCTGTGGCTGATTATGCTTGACAATAAACCTTAGTCATATGGTGATTTTATTTTTTTTAAAATATATCATAGCCCCAGAATATATTATTATCACATGAAGATAAAATAAAAATAGGTGACTTTGGACTTGTGACTTCTGTGGAATATGAGACTCTGACTGAGAACAGAGGAACAAAATCATATATGGCACCAGAACAGGTAATTATCCTACTAGTGTCTCTGTAACTAGATTTGCATTATAAACTCAGCATTGGATGTTTGCTGTCTTAAGCTCAGTACTACACCAAGTAGCTTTAAGTTCCCTCGTATGACTGCACACAGGGATAACAGTATTCTGGAGAAACCTGTCCCCAGGTGTGGTGGCTTCATTTCGCTGTGCTAACCTACAGGCTGACAGTGTGTGCTGTAAGGAAGCGGGAGCATTGGGAAACCAGGCTGCCAGCCTTCTATTTATTTCATTATTTCTGAGATAAATTGGCATGCCTCTCCTGTAGAAGTCTTACTTCCAGTGTATTTAATTTGATGCAATAGTCACTTTTTAACAGGTTGGTACCAGTAAGTGCTAATAACTAATAAGATCAAGTAGGGGCAGGCCTGTAGCCTTGGGGTTGAAATGTCTAATGACTTCAAATTTTGCGTTAAGAAGTGCTGTCCAGTTGGATTTGATGCCCGTGTTGTTCTTGTTCTAATCTTTGTAGGCTAGGGACAGCTACGGAAATAAAGTAGATATTTATGCCCTGGGATTAATTTGGTTTGAACTTCTTCTTGCATGCAGTCGTCATGAGAAGGTGACGGTACGTAACCTTTCCATTTAAAAAAGTCTGCCATTGCTTTGCCTTGCTGGTGGGATCACACGCTGATTGCATCCTAGAAGGAATCTGTGTATTTAGAGTCTCTATTGCCATTTTCCCTTTGATTCATTTACTGTAAGGCCTGCAAGTCCTCACACCTTGGCTGAAATGTAGTAACTGAAGAAATATTACTGGCTTTGTTTCACTTATGTCCTACTGACATACACATTAAAGCCTAAACATACTGAAGAATAATGTCTAGCAAACAAGATTTCAAGTTTCTGATAAATCTTGTTTGATCAGTGTTTAAAGGGAATATTTTTCCAACTTCAGAAAATAAAAAATGAATGGGAGTGTTCTGTCTCTGCCACACTCTCATCTTCACTGCAGAGTGGGGCAAGAACAAAGTTTCTGTCAAGCTGATACGTTGCAGTTTTCCAAAATGAAAACAAAAGCGATTTGGAATATGTAGCTTTAATGGGAAAAGATGTTACTTCAAAAAGAAAACCAGTGTTACTCGAGCTTGTTTTGAAAAGGTCTCTTTTACCCACATCTTGCTACTTTGTGCGTTAGTTTAATAACTCCTACACTCATGGTTATATGTTTGTAGGACAGCAATGTAGATGCCAGCTATCTTGTCTAAAGTAATAGTAAGATATATGTACATGATTTGACCCAGAAGCACTTGAACACCATTAGCTTGGTCCTTTTGTCAATGAGTAGACTGTATCAACATGTCTGCTTGACTCAAGGTTCAGTTTGGCTCTGTTTAGTTACCTAGGAGTGTTTTCTAAGACATCTTATTCCTGCTCGCAGCTGGCTCTGCAAGTGTGCCCACAGTCCCCTGGTGTTTACAGTCAAAAGGGGAAGACCAATTAGTCTTGTTTCCTTAGAGCATAAACACCTTGCGTCTGTAGGCAGGTAGGGAAGTCATGTGCATGGGAAATCCTAGGATGGTCTTCAGCTTCTCCACCAGCTTAGAAATTAATTTCACTTAATGGAGCACAGTAAACTGTGGTTTGGTGCTGGCAAGCCCTGCTGAAGAAAAAAAAAAATCATAGAGAAGTGAAGTGCATGATTATGAACCAAGTAACTGGATCAGCTAGACTCCAGACAGGGTCACAGGCCTAAAGCTACAGCTGAAGAGTAGGGGAAAATGCTTGAAGTTCATGGGAGCTAATGTTTTCCTGGTTGTGGGGAAGGACTTGCTAAGCCAGGCTATAGCCCCCATAAGACTAGCTAATGATTCTGCACGCGCAGCTAAGCGTCTGCGAATGTGATTGTCCTCTTCTCCAGGGACACTGGAGACAAAGTGAATGACATGGACTGCTCTTTTTATCCAGAAAGCTACAGCATGTGAGGAAGGTTGTTACCCAGAAACAGTTTCTGAAAGCATGTAATTAAAAATCCTCTGCGTGTTAGTTGGCTTTGAACTCCACAGAGCGTTTTATGCAGTGACATAGAAATAAGTGTGTGGTACTGAACAAGGTAAAAGGAAGGAAGCACACCTGCTTGGCTTCCAAATAGTAACATTTAAAGTAGGAAATTTAGTTGTGGTTGTTTTTTTTTTTTTAAATGTGGTGTTAGAATATAAACCCACTACTTTTAAATTAAGAAAGGATAATGGTTCTGAAATAAAGAGGCTGGCTGAAGCAAACACTGCGTTGTAAAGTGTGAAGCTTTAAAGCGTAAGGGACAAAGTGGATGTTTTTGTAAAAAAACCAAAACAAAGTACTGAATGGAAAAACCTCCAAACTGTTTACAGTTGGTTTCTTTTTGTAGAGTCATATTTTCCTAATTACTTCAGTAAGCTATACCTATAAAGTGAGATGCAAAATATAAACAATGAAAACACACTGAAACTGTTCTGTTTATGAATTTCAGATTTGGCCTGATGTTAGAGAAGGTCGATTTCCGGAGTACTTCACCAAGCAATTTCCAGCAGAGGTATAGGATTTTAATACATTATTTCAGTGAGCTAATTTAGTCATTAAAATATAATTTATTGATGTTTAATTTCCTTTTGCAGGCACCCATAATAAAAAAGATGCTTTCAAGAGACCCTTCAGTAAGATACCCTGCATCTGAAATACTGAAGTTTTTAAAGTCTGTTAATAACGACAACTCACTTAAAACTCATACTCAGTAAATGCCCTTTTAAAAGGCTTTCAGACTGTCTTTATATCCAGAGTTTGAGGTCTGTTGAAACTGATGAAATAGCAGTAAATGTCACACGCAACAGCAACGCTTATGATAGGTGTTTTCCTTGCTGTTCTGCCTTTCTGCCATGGAGGAGCTCCTCAGCCAAAAGGGTCGCATCACCATTCGTGGCCATCAGCTGCCAACCAGGACAGTGTACTTCTGCAAGCAATCACTTGCCCTTTGTTACCTGGAAAGACAGGTTGTGGATGAGCTAACTACAATGTACACTTAAGTGCTAGAGCCTAGTCCTTGTCTCCTAGAAGATTAAGCTGATGTGGTGCTAACTGCACTGTGGGAAATTCCTGTGTGCATGCTCTTAGCCTGTGCTGCATCTCTTATCAGTTGCCATGGAAGAAGTGCTGTGGTATGTGACTCAAACCTTTCTGACTTGCTCAGTGCTGTTTTTAATTATTACTAGAACCCTCCCATTGATACCAAGACTAATTTTGGTAGAAAAGATACTTGGAATAGATATGGGTTATTCTTCAATCAAGTGGAACTTTCTTATCTCTATACACCTGTTGAACATCCAGGACTTTCAGTGCTCTAGAATTTAAAAATATAGAATCATAGAATCATTTAGGTTGGAAGGGACCTCCAAGAATACTTGTAAAGTAATTATTCCTTGAGAATTTAAAAGTGAAGCATGCAGCTTCTAGGAAATCTAGTTTACATTTGTTCTAAAATTCTGAAAACCTTTAAGTTCTGACCTTTTTTTTTTTTTTGTTCTGAAAGGAAAACTTAGGGTGCTCTTGATTTAGCAAAATTCTACAGTTTTCTCAGTAGTAACCATCTGAGTTGTGCTGAGAGTGCACCTTAAACATTCTCTCCCTTACTGCTAGGTTTTAATCCCTTACTATAATACTGAGGCATGCCTAGCCTTTAACAAGTGTACTTGAATACTTCTGATGCCCTTACTGTCAGCCTCACAAAAGTAACAGCAGTTCCCCCGTTACTCTTTAGTTACAGACTTAAAAAGGTCCAGACTTGCCTGGACTGGAAGTATATTTTCTGTGTGGTAGCGGGGAGCAGGGAGCAAAGACAGGCACATTCAGCCTTCAGATGCTTGTCTTTGAGCTGCATCTTGTCAAGCTGTTCATTGCTGTGGAGTCCATAAAGGCAAATGAACAGAGACTTTTAAGCAGAAAATTAAGTATTACCTGTAAAGTACTATATGCTTTTTCTGAAATGTTAAATGGGTTAAATGTGGGTGCTTGGTTAAATGAAATAATATAAATGAATACACAGTAATTTTTATATTGTGGAAATTATTGCTGAACTGATGAAAGTATTTGTTGCTAAATAAGAATCTGAATTTTTATCCATTTGCAAAGCCTGATGATGTGTGTTTTTTTTCTCCTTATCATGAATAACAAATATAGAATCATATAATGGCTTCTTTTCCATATGCCTTAGCATAGTTTTCAGGAGGATCTGCTCCATGATCTTTCTGGGCACAGAGGTGAGACTGACTGGCCTGTAGTTCCCAGAGTCTTCCTTTTTTACCTTTTTAAAAAGGGGGGTTATATTTCTTCTTTTCCTATCAG
>NW_008596200.1:20562-26632 GCF_000691845.1 Merops nubicus
GGACTGCCATGACTTCTCAAATGTGATGGGTAGCAGCTTGGGCACTTAATCTGCCAGCTCCCTGAGGATCCATGGCTGATCCTGATCTGAGCAGGTCCCACAGACCTGTGCACCTTCATGTTCCTGAGATGGCCTGGAACCCTACCTCCTCCTGCAGCAGGCACTTCACTGCGCTCCCAGTGCCCGCCTTTGCCTTCTGCGACTCGGGTGGTGTGGCTGGAGCAGTTGCTGGTGAAGGCTGAGGCAAAAGAAGTTGTTGAGTACCTCAGCCTTCTCCATATCGTGGGTAACCAGGTCTCTCCTTCTGGAGAGTGCCCACATTTTCCCTAGTTTTCCTTTCATCACCAGTGCACCTATAGAAGCTTTTCTTTTTCTTCTCAACATCCCTGACCATATTTAATTCTATCAGGGCTCTAGCTTTCCTAACCTGATCCCTGGCTGGGACATGCTGAGCATTGCACTATTCTGGACCGATTAGTATTTCTTTGCAGTCATCAACATCTGGGAGAAATTATATCCTGACACAGACAGAATACTACAAGATCCACTTCTTCCCTTTCACACTTAAAACTACACTTACAATGTGAAAATTGCTACGTGACAGACTTTGGCTGAATATCCTGTACAGTTCTTAGAGAGAGCACCCATAACACTATTACCTTCACACTGTTATGTACATTGAGCTTGTTCCAGTAGTTTCTGATACTGTCTTTTGTTAGTATTTGTGTACTTTAGCAGTACCTTTCTATTAGTGACTTCTTACAGTATCAACTGCTGTTCCCTAAAATAAAAGGTCTATTAAAATGTATTATTTATATAAAAAATCCCAAACGATAACAACATGATCTGGTACTGTTCAGTTATGCAAAATATGCACCTGCATATACAACAGAGTATTGATTCAAATAATGTCACTGTAATGTTTCACAAGCTTTTTTTTTCCCCCAATACGTCTAAGAAAGCAAGGGGGGAAAAAAAAGTGATGTTTAGTCATTTCTGTAAAGATGAAAAAAAACTGTTTAACACATTATACAATAGAGTAACTAGTTGATATTGATTCTTTTACTCAAACTTGAATTTTATTACCAGCTGATCTCATTTAGTTGGGGAGGGAATAACCAAAGACTGTGGAAGGCTTAAGCTGCTTCTCAGAGTAGTTCAATTATAGATGCAAAGTTTTAATTCTTATTAAATTGTGCATCAAGCAGAAAATCCCCAAGGTGCTTCAGAAATGTGAGTTTAGCCTGTCAACATAACTATTTTTGTGCATGCTGTGGTGTGAATTCTTCAGTATGGCACAGCTCTGAACCTTCGAAGATACCTTGAACTCTACGTACTTATCGAGGACTGCTCCCTTTAGAAAGGCTTCAGTCATGATCTGCAGCGCTGTCTCCAGGGCAGTTGGAAGATAAATCTTCAGAGTCTACAGAATAATCAGAGAAGAAGTGAGTAATTCCAGCTCAGAGGTAGGGAAATAAACCCAAGGTTGCTAGAATTATTTGAAGAATCCATGTGAAGCAGATTAAATAGAATTCCATAAGGTTTGAAAATTATTAATCCCACAATTTGTTTCGAAACAGTGAGCCCAAATTCTACCCTCTTTGGTGCAGTGAAATTGTGCAGTGTTCTGTTTCAGTGATGTGCAAACTTTTGCAGCTTTTTATGGTACCAGTTTTAAAACCTAAATTTTGTTTTTAAAAAACAAAATTAATATGATTACCAATACAAATAAATGCCAGTGTGGTTGTTTGGCTTTTGTTTGTTTTAGTTTTTTTTTTTTTTTCTCTGTACACGTAAACACCTAAAAATTGGCTTATAATCAAAACATAGAAAACTAAGCAGCCTAGAAGGCAAATTTGCTGTGTAGGTTTCAAAGACTGTGATAAGAGAAATGTAAAGGCTATATTGTATTATCTGAGTCTAGCTGCATAAGCAAGGTAAAACACTTCCGAGACAGGTTTTCTCTCACCTTCATAGGTTGTTCCACACCAAATGCAATAGAAGTGTTCTTCTCTCAGATAGGCAGTCAGGGCATGTAGCTTTTCTGATACCTAGAGATACATACAGGTATGCAATGACCTGGGGCTCACGTGACAAAACAGTCTGAGCTACTAGCTTTGATAAAATAGATTGTTTAACCTTCTGCTGTGGAGAAGTTACACAATACTGTTGCTAAGGCATGAAGTTTCCCAGATTTGCAGTATGTGGTACAGGAATTCATGATTTCTGTAAAGTTAATGGCTGCTGTTTGCTCACTCTTCTTTCCAACTTAGAATTTGGCACTGAAGAGCGCTAAAATATATTATCGCGCTACCTTATTTCAAACATATGGTATCTTGGTGGAATTTTTCACACTCAATCTTTGCAAATCAAACATATAAAGCTAACAAAAGCTATGTATTCTAGTCTTAAAAAAAAAAAAGTTTAGCATTTGACTTCTAGGCTGATCCAAAGATCAACTTCAAAACAGATGACTGATAAATCAGTGATTCAATGTTTCCTATTTTATCACGTAACTGCTCTAAAAGTCACTGCTCTAAGATTGCAAAGAAGCCATTCACCACAGCTTGGAAAATGACATGTATACATATGTCCTTTATACATGTATGTGTACAGACGTATTTTTACAAGGAGCATTAAATTTAATTCTTAATCAAGCCATTGATTTAGTTGTAGAACTTACACTTAAGTCTGAGCTTGTGCTTTCATCTTCCTTGTCTTCCTCATCCTTTTTGTCTTCATCTTCAGGTTCTAGCCAATACCAAGTCTCTTTGGGAACACTGATATCCTTAAATAATGAAGGATTTAAATGAAAGTTATCTGCCTTCATAGGTTTCCTTATAAGATTCTGGATAAAACCAATTTCTAATAGGTGGGATTTAGGTATTCGAACTTTCCTGTGTAGTATAACCAAGAATTACTAAAGACAGCCATCTCCAAGAAGTATAATTTAAAAAAAAAAAAAAAAAAGTAAATGCATTCTACCATTAGGTTCTATTCCATCTATGTTTAGTATATGTAAAGCTACACAGAAACATAGTCTTACACCAAGGCTGTGAACAGATACCCTTTTTTTATTAATTGGAGATATGCTGCCCCAAGTTATTTTACGAAGAGATCACGCAGTGCTTCCTAATCCATGTCAGGCAAAGCTAAAGGAAGAAAAAGTCAGCAAAGGTAATCTAAGCTGATTCAGCCAATTTAGTCTGAAGCAGACTAAGGACTAACAAACAATCTTGGCAGAACTTGGAGGATGGTATTAACAGGTTAATAGAGAAAAAAAATATTTGAAGTTTTCAAATGGCAAAAATTTGTATTATTTCACTGCTATTACCCCTGTTATTCCTTGTAGGTGGAAGGTACTTTTTTACTTTGTTGTATCTTTGTGGTGGTGTTGTTTGTTTGTTTTTTAATGCTGCTTTGGTGGAGCTCAATAATAATCCACATCCTTGGAGATACTCAAGAGATGTCTGGACATGGTCCTGGACAACTTGCTTTAGGTGACCCTGCTTGAGCAGGACAGTTGGACAAAATGACCTCCAGAATCCCTTCCAGCCTCAACCATGTTGTGATGATGTTGCTCCCTCACTTGAGGCAAATGGCACCGTGATTTAGGACAGCCCAACACTGGTGACAGAAAGATACTTATAGAGCTCAAAAGTAGCCACAAGAATGCAGGAGCAAAACCAGGTGAGCTCTGATGGCACAAATTAACATTGGTCCTCACATAAGTCATCATGAGGCTGGAGTACACCTTCAACTATCTTAGTGGTGCAAACATACACTTGAAAGTATTTTCAAAGGAATAAAACGTTGCCAGACATCAAGACTTCAGATTAGTTATCCCACACTTTTAGCGAACTTGCAAGAATTGAATCAGTACTTTCTTTGTAGCCTGTATCTCTAACCTATAAGCTTTCCTTCCAACCCCAAAAAAGCCCCACAGGTCTCACCTTTTGCATATCTAATTGCTGGCAGGCCCTCTGGCTTTTTCGGAGGTCCCCTTCCAGCTTTCGTTCTTCTTGTTTGTTTTTGAATCTTATTCTGTTGAGAAAAGGTAGATAGCTAAAATAAGCAGGTAGACAAACAGGGAAATGAATTACAGTTAATAACCTGTCTAAAGTGGAAAATCTGAGATTTTAGCCCTAACAATTGTCTCAGACCAGGATACTGAAATTAAGAAGTCCTTCTGACATAGTTCCTGTGGGAGTATATGCATGTTTCTTGGGAATTAATACCTTCAGGACGGTACTTTTTTTGACCACACTACACTGAACACTGTTTCTTCATCAGGTTTTCATAAGATGTGAAAAAAGCGTTTCACTAAACATCTGCAAGAGGCACAGGCTTTCTTTCTCCATGTATAACAAGCAAATCAGGAGAAAATAAACCAAATAAAACCCAAACAAATCTACCCTGACTTTCAAAACCATTGTAGCAACATAGCTCAGGATTATCTGTGGATTTTATGTTAAAATAAATGACACAGTTCTCTGATTTAAAAAGTTGCAAATTAGATCTAATCTAATCTCTCTGTATTTCAAGTCTTACCTCTCATTCAAAACATTCAAAAATAGTAACACATTAAAAGAATAAACACATTCAAAGCATAAAAATAATCATTGTTTAGACATTGCTTGGAATATCAGTTACATCATTTTACCTGAACTGATCTGCAGCTTGCTCATTTGCTTGTTTTTTCATATGGAGTTTTTGTCTATAGTTTTCCAGTTTTTCTTCAGCTTTTCGCTTTTTTAATTCCTCATGACCAAGCCCACTTCTGCCTATATAAGTTTAAAAATGAATGTAAGCAGTTGAGAAGTTCTGATACCCAACAAAGTAAATTTGGATGTATCACAAACCTGTTTTTATGTTCAGAGGAATAGGTTCAACAATGCCTTCTCCTGGGAGGAAAAAAATAAGTCAATTTAAGAAATCAGGTCTTTCTCAAATTATTATTTGTGCAGTATATACAAGCAGGCAAGCTACTTTTGCCATTAAATACGTACTTTTTCTCATGATACTGTTCCTTGGAAGCTGAAATCCTCAACTCAATGTACTTTTAATGTATTACAAACAACCTAGCTGAACTACAACTCCCTCTTTTTTGGCCTGTTTGCTAGATTGCTAGATAGTTTTTTTCAGGACAGTATTCAACAGAAAGAAAATGGTGTTGACTTAACAGGTATAACATACCTGTGATGAAGACTGCTTTGTTACAGCCTTCTCTAGCATTTTTCATTCTAGAATCTCACAACTTGACAAAGATGAAGAATAAAAAGAATCCGGGCCAGTTCACTTGCCGATTGTCTATGAGATACGCTGAACTGGCACAGCAGTTACAGGTCTTTGCTTACCAATTTTACTCCATCTATTAAGGCTTCATAAGGGTAGGCCAGTGTGCACTGTTTCTTCCTCAACTTTTGTCCTGCCACAACACATTCACAGTTCAGTAATACTAGCACTCTTAGGGAAACATCAGTGGCCCTATCTACAAGTGAAGTGATAGCTGCAGTCTGTAAAACAAAGAGGTCCACCTGAACATAACTGCCCAGTTCCAGAGGGTGACAAGCTTACCGCTTTTGCCAAGAGCCTGGCCGCTTTTGTAGCCCATCTTCTGGAGCAAAGCAAAGCCTTTGTTTTCATTGCCCAATGCACTTTTCAATACCAAGTCCCGTCTTTCTTTTTCTTGTTCTTTTATACTCTTTTGTCTGTTCTTCTCATTAGCTTCTTTTTGCTTTTCTTCTTTCTGAATAGCTTCCTTCATCCGCCTCACCATAGGCAAGCCTGGCCTTACATCCTGTCTGAGAGTTAATAATTCCAGCAAACATTAGCAGTATAAAAACACTTTAACATGTTTACAGTCACTTAAGAGGAAGAAAAAAAGAGCAACCTACTTAATAAATAGATCAGACATGTAGTCTTCCTCATCATCTTCCTCCATGTTTAGCAGGCGTTCCCCGTTCCGATCCCTCTTATACACACGCCCCCTCAGTACGCCTTACCGCGCATTTTATTTCCCCGCAGGTTACCCGAGAGGCAGAACCCGCTGCCCAAGGAGGTGGCACCG
>NW_008596201.1:0-223 GCF_000691845.1 Merops nubicus
AGGAAGCAGGTACTTTGAAAGCCCACCACCTCTCATGAGCCAAGGTTTCACAGAAGTACTAAAACACTGTTTCAAGAGAAATGATGCATATATCATGATTGCATCCTTTCCAATGGGGGGCAATTTTCTGAATACAAAAATAGGTGCTTGACTGGGTGACTGACACTGAGGAAATGGAGTAGTTTTTGATTGATTCTTAGTATACATTGGTCGTTTCTAATTT
>NW_008596202.1:0-3379 GCF_000691845.1 Merops nubicus
TGTAGCACCTTGAGGTGTGCACTGGCACCGCCTCCTACCCTTTCAGACCAACACCACCTGCTTTTTTGTTTTCCCTAGCTATCTTTTTGTATGTTCTAGATATATTTTTTCCATTTAGCTACTTTCTACCTATCAAAAAAAAAAAAAAATCAAAGTGCTGATTAAAAAAAATAGTGATACTTGAGTTACCGCTATCACACTGCTCACTGAATTTGTTTTTTCAGCCTTCTATCTTCTTTATTCATCTTGTACTACCACCAGGCAACAAGAGTCTTGTGTTGGTGATGTTGAGTAAGGTTGAGTGTGAGTCAAAATTACAGCTGCAACGCCTTAACTTCCTTGCCAACCCCCTGGTCTCTCCATTTGATTCCTTATCTGAACAACGGCAATAATATTTGTTGTCACTCCCTCTCTAGACATACTCAAAAACTCTAGTTTCAGGCCTAGGCAAACGGCTCTAGGTGGCCCTGCTTCAGTAGGTGGACAAGGTGACCTCCAGAGGTCCCTTCCAACCTTGGAGAATTGATTGGCAGTTGGATACTGCAGGACTAGAGGCCGTAGACATATCTAGGGAGGCAGAAAGAAGTCCTGAACTAACAATAGTAAGAACACCAACAGAAAGCCCAAGGAGAGTGAGCAGTTAAAGACTTAACAGCAAGAAACAACGTGCTGTCCAGCCTACCCTTGACTAGCTGTCCTTGAGGTCAGGATTCATGATCCAGAGGAGGTTAAGCTGCAGAAGAACAGCAAGCACAAGATGAGTCTGAGTAGTAGATATTAAACAGGAGTTTTGGAAAGTACACAAGGGGCTATTATTTAGTGTAAATGCCAGACTACAGAGTGGAAAGACTAGAATGAAACTCCATGAAACTCTGCCTGAAGTAATTGATACTGCTATGGCGGCAGGCACCTTAGGCAAACACCCTCCTCCAGCCTGGCAAGTCCAGCATTCCTCTATGCATAACATATTGCCGAGAGAAGTGGTGGAGGCTCCATCCCTGGAGACATTCAAAGTCAGGCTAGATGAGGCTCTGAGTAGCTTAATCTAGCTGGAGATGTCCCTGCTTATAGCAAGAGAGTTGGACTAGATGACCTTTGGAGGTCCCTTCCCACCCAAACATCCTATGATTGTCATATGCTTTATAAAGAGCAACTTTCTGTTGTGTGGTGTTGTGCAAAGTCCCGGGCTGGTGTTCCTGAACTTTTGCTCAGAGGCAGGTCTAGCTAGGACTATCTATTCATAGACGATTGCTCAGTCAGTGTGATGTAGGTGTGCTGATTCTCCACAATGGCAGTGGCAGGGAAAACATTTCTGAGGTATTTCTGAGGTCTATTTTCTATTTGGAGATTTTTTGCAGAGATTTTATGACCCATGTCAACCAAGAAATTGAGATTTTTTGGCTGTGATTACTGCAGAAGAACAGAGCTTCTGTCTGAGTAGGTTATTTGACCATGAGCAGTTGTTAAGCTTTCAACTAAGGACATCATTGTGATGTGGAACAACCAGGATGCACTGGAGATGGGCTTCTTGTGTGCACCCTGGTTAAGCACGAGATAGTTGGCTGGACAAGAACCCCATTCAGCTTTTTGGAGTTTATTTAAAGCACCTCACAAGAAGGAAAGTGTAGTAGAGATGTTCCTGAAAAGTATGATATTTTTGGAGACAGTAGTCCCATTTTTCATTTTACCATATAAATGTCTCCTTTGGACATGTGTCTTTATACAACAAAGACTCAGCTTGGAAACTGCTCACAGTACACACCACATACTCTGTGTATGCTTTGACATGATGGAGAAATACATGTGGAAGGTGACCAGGAGTTTAATCTTTGTCTGCTTTTCCACATGTCTGTACATGTGGTACCCTGCAGAGACCCTACCACTGGACTGAGGATTGCAGTGATGGTTCCTCAAATGCCCATTTATGTTGAATTTTGCCACAGCCAGAGCTGAGTGAAAGCTGAATGTGGCTTTAAGCTTGTAATCATTCTCACTTCAGATAGCCACTGCTTGTTCTTCCACGGATCTTCTGAAAAAAAAAAAAACAAGGTTAGATGATCTTTAAAAGGCTGCATATTTGGAGTTATTCAAGGCATGGCAGAACACTGCAAAAGTGTTTCAACAGCTGTCTACAAAATGTGACGTGAGCCTCACCTGTTTCCTCTCTGTCCTGTCACCTGCATTCAGGAAAGTATTTCCTTTCCCCTAGACACTGCTGACACTGATTATAGTAATATTCCAGTTTCTAGTACTCACTATTAAGACTAATGAACTGTTGAAGTCTAGATAAATCACTTTAATCATTACAAATAAAGATTAAGAAAGCTTACCTGAGTGTAAGGCTTATTTTTAAAATGCTGCAGTGGATGCATTGTCAGGAGACCTTTAAGTTGGGCTCTCTCTACACTTGAAGAGGCCTCCTGTAACAGCTGGCAGGACTGTTAATAGCTGCCACAACTGATTTTGGTAAAGAATGTGTTTTCTTGGGGGATTGTAACTAATGAGTCAAGTCATTTTGTTCAACTTTGGTTTTATTTGCTTTGCTTTGAAAAGAAGAACTTGTTGTTATGCAGATATATATAGACAGTGTTCCTGGGTTTGAAAGTTCAAAAAAAACATCCTACAAATTATGCAATATAAGGACAGAAGGGCAAGAGTCTCAACTGGAGTGCCACTGTGTCTTCAGTGATTTCATACAAACCTCCAACACCTACTGATTTGGCCCCAGATGCTTACAGGCCAGTGTCTGCAAATAAATAATAGAATGAGTGTTGGTACAGAAGTCTACAAACATATTCACATGACCTAACTCCACAAGCTGGAGGAGGAAATAGAAGGTTTATGTCAGACATTGGAGGAACAACACGACCCCAATGGGTAAAAGTGTTCTTCTTTCATAGCACTGTTCTCCTGCCAAACTCTGTGCGTGGTATCAGAGCAATTAGCCAAGGAAGGTCTTTCCGTTGTCTTTCATTTAGAAGCCCTGGTATGTTTGCCAACCTAAATGGAGCAGTTAGTTACCTCCTGCTTGTATTCAGCACTTTGTGTGTGTTGTGGTTTGAGGCTTGGAATGGGGTCGTGACCTTCCAGCAACTTGGAGGACCCCGGGTGGGGGTGAAACCATTGTATTCCCTCCCCTTCCCACACACACTGATAAGAGGCAGGGAGTGGTTTCGTATTTCACTCCTGCCTTGGAGCTGTAATCACAGTGCCAGCCAAACCGCAGGTGTTACAGGTGTCAGGATGCTTGCTTACTTTCAAAAGTCATTGAGTATCTCAGACTTCTCCGTAGCCTGGGTAACCAGGTCTCCCATTTCTTCTCAGTCTACCTGTCCTTGCTTCTACAACCTGTAGGCTTTCTTTTTGTGTTTGAGTTTGT
>NW_008596203.1:0-1190 GCF_000691845.1 Merops nubicus
TCAGCACCCTGCCCTGCTCCCCACCTCCCGGCTGCTGCTTCTGGGGTCTGGATGTGAAAACTTCCCGGGTTGGTGTTAACGTGTCCAGAGCTGGTTGTTTTAGGGAGGGCTCAGAGCCATGGGGGTGTTTGGGGGGCCTGAGTGCACACTCTCCCTGCTGAGGCTCCTCTCCTGCTCTGTCCTCACCAAAATATCTGTAATCACAGCTCGGGGGGGACTTTGCAGCTGGAAGGGTTGTGCTGGTGGAGCCCTTGCTGAGGAAGAGTGAGCAGGGTGGGGTTTTACCCCTGGATCCCCCTGAAACCCTCTCCCACAAGGCTGACACCCCCTTTATGGGCCTTTGGGGGCGAGGGGTCTGTGCAGCTGCCCGGGCCCTGCTGACTGCCCCTCCTGGGCTGGCAGAGGCCGAGGGTGGCTTTGGGCAAAGCAGCCGTGAGCCCTGGCACCTGCTGCACGACCAGGGCAGAGGGTCCCATGGGGGACCCGGTTCCCCTGCCCCCCCCAGTGCCACCCCCAGCTAAGGGCTGCACTCCCACACAGCCTTCTGGGGAGAAACGAGCTGATTTCAGCCTTCCTGATGTTTTTTTTGCTGAGTTTCTGGCCCAGATGTGAACAGCAGCTTTGTGGGGTCACTTTGTTGGTCCAAAAGTGGCTTTTTTTTGAAGCGAGGCGTCGGCTTTTCGGCTTCCTCCTAGCTTTGTGGGGTCACTTTGTTGGTCCAAAAGTGGCTTTTTTTTGAAGCGAGCCGTCGGCTTTTGGGCATCACACTTTTAAATCCTCTTCCCTCCCACCCCTGCAGCAGAGGGTAACAAGTGTTTTTTTTAAGTGTTAAGCTTTTTACCCGTGCAGGCCACAGCTTTGCATCAGGATCTAGGTGCTTATGTAGATCTGAGGGGGCAGCATCAAAGCTCCAGGTGCCTCCACAAAGCCATTCATCCCCGAAGCACCCGGCCAAGGTGTGAGAAGAAGGGGGTGGGGAGGGGTTTCAGGGGTCCTGCTGGCTTCCCAGCAGGGCACATCAAGTGGCTAGCAAAGCTGTGAAGTCGTGGGGTGGCTTTTGTGGGCAGCTGGTCCATGGTTGGAGCTTCTCCATGTGTGGTAGGGGACGGTGTGGACTCAGCATCTCCTTTGGTGCATCATGAGCAAGCTTGGAGGGCTGGGGGGGAGGAATGCAGGCAGGAGAGGGATCC
>NW_008596204.1:0-5963 GCF_000691845.1 Merops nubicus
GGCCCACGCCGGCCCCGCGGCGCCGCTTCCCGCTCCCCAGGGGAGGAGGGTAGCTCTCTCCGGGGGGAAATGCAGGAACACGGGTCAGCTCCAGCCGTCCTCACTGAAGCCGTTTCCCCTATTTTTCTCTCCCACCTCGCCGCCATCCGTTCGTCCCTTCATGAAGTTGCCCTGAGGTTTCATAGCTGCCAGCTCTGGCGTTACCAGCTTTCCCCCCCCCGCCTTGGCAACTCAGCAACTGGGCATTTCTGCATTTCCTTAATTTTTCAATAGGGTATTTAATTGAAAGTATTATACAACAGAGTAATAGAAATTACTTTAAAGAAAATGGCTGCACAGAGGATTAGGAAAATCCTAAATTTATAGATAATGTGATGAAATGGGGTAGCTGTTAACAGATGGTAGCTCTTACAGTCACCAGTGCTGAGGCTTTGATTTTAAAAATGGGAGCTGCAAACTGAAATCCCTTCTCCATCGTGATAGGATTTTTGCACAGAAAGTTATCTAATAGCGGTGTAGCACTTGGGCAGCTCTTAATCAGTCTGTTTTATGACTGTTCTCTGGGGGAATTTGCAATACCATGATTTAAAATGACATCATCATTTATAGAAGGGACATGTAGAGCTCTTCCAGCCCAATCCACTCAAACCCAGCTCCAACCACTGATACACAAAAACATAAGAATCTGCATATAGGACTCAAGTTAATGTGTGTAATGTGTGTGGTGGTGTTTGTTGTTGGTTTTTTTTTTTTTTTTTTTTATGGGTTGATTGTTGTTAGTACTTAGTTATTTATATTTAACCTGAGGAGTTCATGACCTCTCCACTATATGTAAAATTGCCAAAAACACAACAAGCAGCAGCATCTCTAACATTTGTGGTTGTTTGGGGGAAAAAAGCCGCAAAAAGATAATCTCTGAATTAAAGAATTTTATTTTGTGCATTTCAGAAATAAATGATAAATGACTTTTTCTAAAATCTGCTGTTGCTGTGATAGACAGACACATGTAAAACATCTTTCCATTTTACATTACAACATGCAGTGCAAGAATGATACATGATTTTACTTCAATTCTCAAGTTAATAATCTTTGAATAAGTCAAGAGCTATTAACTGTACAAACACAGTCAAAATTATTCATTTGGGAGGAAGAAAACAAAAGGTATCTCAATACCATATAGATCAAGAAACACCAACTGTAATACAAAGGATTCACAGTTCTTACTAAGATATTTAGTTTATTTCTACACGTTTTACGGATCATAACTTTGCATTACTGAAGTCTGTGAGTATATAATAAATCACACTAATGAATGAAAATACAGTTCAGGATGAGTCAACATAAGTAGCTATTTTTAGGAGACAATGACCTCGGTATAGAGTTTATCTAGATGAATACTAGCTCATGTAAGTGTTAGATTTAGCATTGCTCTCTTTCCTCTTAATTTTTAAATTGGTTGGCTTGACAAGGTGTTGAGTAGCTTTGTGATAAAAAAAACCCACAAACCAAACAAATCCCACAAAACCAATAAACTACCACCAACCCCTCTCCCAACAGTTACAACCTCAAATGTTACTTTTGTTGCTACTTAACAGCAAAGTCAATCAATATGATATGCTTTTTTCCTATTTAAAACATTTATGTGTCACTAAAACTATGCTCAGCTAATCAGTGCAGAAGCAACACTATCAAATGGGCATGTTTAGAAGCTCTGTAAAACGTATTTTTGTGTACATGGTGATTTATTGTTAAAATTTTACTCTTAAATTAGAAAAAAAAAAAACAAAACAACCAGCAGTGACAAACGTGTAGTTTCTATTAGCAGTGCAGTTTGCAAAACAGGAAAGTCACCTGTGGTAACATGGGAAGGTTTTGATGAACAATTTCTGACCTTTTTTTTCCCCCAACAGTGTAAGAGCATTATTACCAAACATATATAATTTGACACCTTGTGGAGGCCTTTTTCAGCAGTCATAGCTCTTAAGCTGCACTTCCAATTTAAAAACGTTTTCATCAAGCAAGAACAATTTATTCTGACATTATGTTCTTGCTTTCTAAACCACAGGACCTCTAAAACATTTAATAATAAATGAGAAATAATTATCTAGGAAAACAGTAAAACACTAATGATACAGTAGGACATACACACCAGTATCAAGAATTTTTGAAAGGTCAGTACAAAAGGAAAAATACTTGATGTGCCTCTTGCACATTAAAAAAATAACCTGACATTTCAGTAAAGTTTTTGATCCAATTACATCTCTCATGCACTGAGTTGAGAAAATAAAAGTTTCCCAACCGGTAGATCAAAAGTTGAGGTACAATGTAAACCTTCTCTAACCATAACTTCTAAGTACTGAACACTTCAGCGAGGGAGTTCAAATACTTATTAAACTTTTGAATAATCAATGTGAATATGGCCACTTCTTACAATTCATCTATCTTTAGTCTATTAACTTGCCCTTAAATGGATCTATCTGTAACATGTCCCTGAACCAAGACAGCGCACTTGCTGTCACACATAGAATCACAGAATCATAGAATCATAGAATGCTTTACTTTAGACAGGATACAGAAACTTAAAAATATGGATATAATAAAATCTTGACCTATGTGTTATTAGTGCATTATCATTACATCCAGTGCATATTTTCTCCAGCATATGTTGTCTGACATTAAGAAACATAATACCAGCTTTGCATCCTGACCCTGTGATGGGGGAATTGTTGTCTGCCTCATTCTCTGCCTGTTCATTGCACTAAGATGGAAATTTGCAGAAATAGAGAGTGGAGAATTGCCAACTGCAGTTCTGTCAATGAACCTTCAGTTTGGGAACACTGAACTGAGCTCGGCACAGGCAGGCAGGCATCCAGCAATGAACCACTATGTGTTTTGCATCATGTCAACTGGATGTTGTTCCCAAAGAACAAGACAGAGATAACACACCTTATTCTTATTGGTGTAGTTTCAAGAGGCCTAGAAACCCCAGCTTCTCTGGTGGTAGGCTGACATTTCTTCCCACGGATATTAAGTGTTTCTACCTGCTTCAACAGAGCTAGCATTCTCCTAAGAATAAAGGGCTCAGGTGACCATCTCTCTTCAACAAATTAATTCAGTTAAACAGTCAAGCACACTGATTTCTGTATCTTCGGCCTCTCCTAATATACAGGCTGTTTCTTATGAATTCCTCACAGTGCAAAACAGATTTAAATGAAAAAAATATGTTTGCTGTATGGCCTACAGTATTTAAATAAATTAAAAAATGGATTAGCATAGGATATTACCCCATTATTGCTCAAGCGAACTCTCAGAGTAGTTTGAAGTTTTTGCAAATTTTACATACAACTTGAAAGGTTGGTTTATTACAGTATTAATAAAATTTATTCTGTGGATGTTTGACAGTGTTCAACTGAACACATAAAAAAATTCCCATAATACATACAGTTCAACAGACGGACAACATATTATGCCTTCATCAATGCATGGTGCTGCAGCACAAAGCATACCAAACTCAGAAAGCTACAGGTTAGTCTACTCCCCTTTAAGCATGCATTTGCAAAACATCCATTTACTCTTTAGGAGACAAAAGAAAAAAAACAGCCAAACAAAAAACCCACGTAAGAGCTGTGCTACTTGTTTTTAGCTCAGGAAAGAGCTGCCTCACTTTGTTACATTAAGGTTTTGATTTCAAAAGTCTAAAAAACCAAAGCTACTTAAAATTAAGTTTGTGCATGTTCTTGAAATTTCTCTTTTCTAAGAGTTTCTGCATCAAGTGTGCACTGCATTTCTATTCTCTTGTCACGGCCTGCTTTTCAAAATCAACCCAAGGCCCACACAGCTATAGGGCATGGGAGTTGCTGGCATTCAGCATCTTTGAAAGTCAGGACATGGCTTAAGTGATTGTGCGGACCAGGACATTTCCCTTACAATATGTGCCAAGTGTTCATTTATGCCCAATATAAGACCACAGAAGTTTCATCAAATCAATCAAAATAAACTTTTACAAGTCATAAAGGATTTCAAGGATAACACCAATTGACCAGGCCTGAGTTTCACAGCTAAAAGGGCAATACTGTCCATTTTCATTGGTCAGTTCTGGAAGCCCTTTCCAGGACGATCTGATAAAAGAGAAAAACAAACATTGTTGTTACATTATACAACGAAATTAAAACAGTATTTTATTTTAAAACCTTTTAGGAGATTCTCTCAGCAGGACACTGAACACCATGACTAAAGGTCTGTTGTCCTATAGGCACAGCATCTTCTTTAATAACTGAGATCTAATTTGATTATTTTTTCTCCCTGCAGCTGGGAATTGTAGTTTTTGGGAGGGTGCCTCTCCTTCAAAGCAGACTCTCTGCTACTAATAATATGTGAACTTACACTACTGGCATGTTGCTCCTGTTTCTCATTCAGGTAGTTTTGCAGTTGTAAGACTACAAATGATCTTTGAGATAACTGATTGTTCTAGCTACAACTGAGTATTCAAGCTACACTTGAAACTGAATTAGGTTGCCAGAAAGCAAAATGGGCTGAAAGACAGCACAACTACATAAGCCTTTTTTTTCCTCCATAGGAATGAAAAAAACCCACTAACAAATACACAGACTCCGCCTGTTGCTACCTTTATAATTCTGTACACAAATGAAATACCAAAACATAGTAGAAGTACACTACTGAAGTAGTAAGACAGAAAAAAACAAAGAATGTTACAGAACTGCAAGTTATTTGGTGATACTGTCAAACACACTGGGACAACACACCACTGCAAGGCACAAAGTTGCTTGAAAATCCCTTTTCTTCCTCGTGTGGTCAGACAAACCCTTCTGTCATAACCAGACCTACTGAGTTACTCTTCTGTGTACAAATACATGCATGTCTGAAGTACTGCAAAATAGATTATACAGAGGAGATACCAGGGACAAGATCTTCATTTTGGCTTTGTTTGTCTCAAATGCTTAAGAATTAAAAATAAAGCAGACAGAAAGGTGAGGAAAATAGTGTGGGTTTGGTGGTTTTGTTTTTAACAGTGAGAACTCAAAATACAGAGGAACATTTAAGGGCTGTAAGCAAGTTCCTCTGCCTTACAAGACCAAAGTTATTATGATTCTGAAACACTGTCACACTAATTTCCTCATTCATAACACAAAAAATCCTAACAATGTTTTGCAGCTGCTTATTTTAAACAATTTTAATCTGTCACTGGTAGCCCTTTATTTTGTTTTTTCAACTTGTTTTGAAATACTTTATTTTTTTTTAAAAAAAGAATATACCAAGGTAGTTTTTTTGGGGGGGTTTTTTGTTTGTTGTTTTAATGAAATTAGAGCCTAATTTTTACATAACCTTTATTTCACCCAGTTTTCACATTGGTAAGTATTGCTAATTCTGCCATCTATAAAAAGCACTATATCTCAGCAGTACTTCAAACCAGACTATATCTGCAACAGTGTATATATAGCTGTGAACTTTTTAGGTAGAGAACAGATACAGTTTATATTACACATCTGTATTTTTACATCCAACTGGAGAGTGGATACCACGAGCTTGAACAAATATTTTCAGTGTTAGTTGGCATCTTACCTTTCAAGGTGAACATAGTGGTGAGAAAGAACATTCTTAATCATAACTACAGTTTTTGCATATATGTCTGGACCAATCAACTTTGAGAAGTACAATTTGGCACGAAGAAAATATCCAATTGGCCACACCCATTCCTAAGCAAAGAATGAAGAGAGATTATTACAGCTGTCAGTTTGACCAAGTGACAGCACTTTTTCTAAAATAGAAGAAACTGGCTCTTACAGGTCCTTGGTGATAATTAAAGCCTCTGGCCACATTATAATTGTCATTGTCAAGAGCATTATCATATACTCCACAGTAAACCATATCACTACAAGAAAGAAAGAAAAAAGGATATTAAGCAAAGAAAGCCTTAACAAATATGCATAAAAATGGAAAGCAGG
>NW_008596204.1:5994-37070 GCF_000691845.1 Merops nubicus
ATGGTATTGACATTTAATGATGGTTAAGTTAGGTAGGTCTCCACCAGGTTCAGTATTTTACATGACAACAGAATTCCAAATATGTTTTAAACCAGTAAGAAGATGGTTTCAGTCTTGGAATGACTTGAATTCATAACTTATGATTCACTCAAGCTGTAGTGCTCTGCACTATCATATATATATGTATCGAAATATCCAAAACCACCTCATGACTCTCTACATAAATATAATCAATTGCATGGACTTTTAGAACAACAAAATAATTGTTCCAAAATTACTTATTGCAGCCTTATTTCTCACATACATATGAAGATTTTAACTAAAATACTACACACCCACCCCACCCTTGTGTCAAATAATTCCTACTGTCACGTTTTGCAATTTAACACTTATTCTTATTCCACTGTACTCACTCTGGGTCTAAGGTTTTCATGCCTAATGGACCAAGCAGTTTTTCCTCTGCTATTTGCAGAGCTTTCCAAGCTTTTTCAGGTGTGAACAACTCAGGAGCCTATTAAAAAAAGAAAGATGTAATAAACGAACTCTGTGCACATATACACATAAGACTGTGCGTACAAGAGCGGAAGACCAAAAAAAGCCTAAGATTTTGCATTACTGAATCAACTTCTGGAACCTACAAGTCAAAAAGACAGAAGCTATCCAATGCTTTTTCAAATTTTTTTTTTAAATACCCTTGCAAATTATTATTACTGAAGCTCTTTACAACCTTGTCTTTAACAAGAGAAAACCTCCATACTTTTTAGCTACTTTGATGGGAAAAGTAGCATCCCAGACCCAACCTTAAAAGACATTCTGAATACAGTGAACACTGCAAATTTATTGTAGCTATACACTGGACAGCAGTTTCATTTAGGTTAACTCCTGTCAAGGATGTATTTTTAGGAGATGCTCCAAGATGGAGCAATATTAAAAGCACAAAAAATAAAAGCTTTTAGAAAGTTATGCTAAGCAAATGTACGTTCCTGATAAAATGCCATGCAGATGAACTTCACAGTGCAAACTTAGTTCAGTAATAAAGAAAATTTTAAGTGCGAAAGGTTCCCTCCACTCCCCCTCACTTACCACAACCATTGCTATTGTAAAATTTGGCCTGAGTTGGTAATCGCACCATGGACTCGAAGCACCATAGCTGTCCTTATAAATGCCACGTTTGTGAACGAGACTTGGATGTTTCTCATTAGGATCTGCTGGGTTCTCAGAGACAAAGAACAGCCTTTCAAAGTGTCCTTGGATTTTTCTGTTCCACTCTTCATATGTGATAGTTTCCTCCTTTCCTGCAAGATGTTACATACAGGCTTTGTTTTCTGAAAACAGCCACAGTGGTAGCAACAGAAGTATGCTTACATCTATTCATTCCATTGCGTTGCTTATTGAAGTTTTACATAAGATACTCTTAATACAGTAAACGCCATAGTAACATTGCAAAAAGTTATTATTTAGAAGCTGAATTTTACTGCAGATCAACTCCGACACATGCACAACTTTTTCTTTTAAACAACATTTTCTAACTTCCAGTTAGCTAGCAACAAAAACTATGAGATACTGATCTGTAGTAAATACTTAATTGAGTAAGCCTAAAATTGATAATTGGCATTTCAGCATGGTAACATGTCCGCTCTTCTATCGTACTTGGTAAACATATTCTTGCCATTCTGGAGACTTCAAAGACAAGTGTGAAAACTTTAGGGTAAGTGTCACTTTTTAGAAGTTTGTCTTCATTAAGTCCTGACAACAGGAGCATACCTCAGATCACCTTTCTCCAGCTGGTCATTCCCCACATTTAGGCCAATTCTACAGTTCACCTTGAGTACTTTGATAATCATCCCTGATGTTATATGGCCATGATTTAATTGTTTTAGTTACTTTTCTACTCCAGCAATACAATTATGACATGTGCTTGTTCTTACCATGTCTTTTTACAGTGACTCCATGAAACGGAAATATATTTTTCCCAGATAACTCCATCAACCAGCGAACAGCTGACTTGCACAGCCCAACAATTTCCACAGCAGAGCCATCTCTAAGGTAATGATTAAAAAAAGCCCAAGAACTACTTTAAGAAGGTTATTAAAGTTCAATAAGTAACTGAAAATAATAATCTCTAAGTAGCTTATTTAGACACTTTATTTTTTCCCAATTCTCTTAGTATTCCCCTACTTCTCTTACATGAGCATCCTTAAGTTCTACAGTATTGCAGTGCTTTGTAGCAGCTCTGTCATCATCACTACTGTTATGATTTTCTAAACTTCAGTCATACCTCTCTCACCCATATTCTCCTGAAAATGAAGATTCTTCAGACATCCCAATCTCTCCTGGCAAGGCAGCTACTCCATCTATTTGGGTTTTAGCTGCCCTTCCTGGTGCCACCCTTTATTACATCTTTCTTGAGACCAGCTCTACACATATCACTCAAGACACGAGTCCATCTTGCAGATGCAAGGTTTCCAAAGAGGCAGAATGATGCCCTCTGTCTTGTTCCAAAAACTTTTATGGATCACACCCAGTATTATTACTCTTTATTAGCTTTTTTGGCTGCTGCTATATGCTAAGATAGGGTTTCAGAAAGCTACCAACAACTTGGATTTCCTTCATGTGTTGTAGCTCAGTTCTGACAACACTGTGTAGATATGGTTTAGACTATTTTTCCCCTAGATCCATATCTTAACTTCATCTACGCTGAAGCTTATCTGCCACTTTTAGGCACACTTGGGTTTTACAGGGTACTTTTGAGTTTCCTGAAGGGCCAAGAACAAGAGAAGATAAATCAGCGTAAGCAGACTGTGTCAATTTACTTTCATTAACATCAGTAGGATCCCACCAGATGAAGCAACAACAGAGGAAAGGGTAAAAAACAGGTGAGGTTTTCTATCATTTAAAAGTCAGGGAATGAGCTGGACCATAAACTGGCTAAGAAGCACTTTTTTTCTGGACAGTAGACTAAGTTAGATCGGTATTATCCTGTCCATCTGATTTACACAGATTTAAGATCATTTTATACCCGTGATTAAGAACATGAAACCATGATCAGCCCCAAACAACCTGGCTCTCTGATGTTAAAACTGTCTTCCATATGGAGCTTCTCATCCGCACATGCACTTTGGTAACTTAGGTAATACTTCTGCCACAACAGATTATTCAAGTCAAAAATGAAGCATTGAAATAAGCACTAAATGCACTTCTTGGAGTCGCTTTTTTTATACAGGTGATATTCAGATCATCACCATATGCAGAAATTTCATATTGTGTTCACACTGAGTTTTACTACCTGCTTGATATAAATTTTTTTCTCCATCATCACTGATTTAGCTTCGGTAGGGCAGATAACATCTCTTTGTTCTAAGTTAAAATGCATGACTTGGCAAGCAAAATAATATTTTCCTTCAGTTTTCACCCAGAGATGGCCATCCATTTGAAACTGATTCAGTACTGAACTCAAGTAAGGATGCCTGCAGCAGCTGGCTAGCACATAGTAAAAAGCTTATATGTAAAATGTTTAAATTCAACTTCTGTAAGTTTGATGTTAGAGATATTTTTTGAATTCTAAGTAAGAAGTATTAAAACAACAATTACCAATAGATATCTCCTGTAGTAAGTCTAAATATCAAAGTACTGCTAACACTACAAGTATACCATTTTTCCTAAACTACATTTTACTGCTTGAGTTCAAAAGTTGACTCTTTGCAGAGAACACAGACCACACTAGAAGCTGAGGGCTTCACCTGCTAAGAACACAACTTTTTTTCTTTAGATGAGCACAAAAAGAAATAAATTACCATTACCATTTTAGTGAGCAGAAGCAGAAAGCAGGCATTTAGAACACTTGAGAGATCACCTCTCAGAAGTGTTAATGGAAGGCACAGTAGTTCTGCAGAATTTCAGTTATAAAAATGTTTTTGAAAGCCCCCTCAGCCTAGATTTTGTACCTTGGAGTAGCTGGAATGCCTTTATTGCGAGCTCTGTCGCTCTCGCCCATTTTATCCATCCAAGTGCCACAATTAAAGCGGTTCCCTCCAAACACAAACCCAGTTTCATGGTCAACACCTGCAGTCACATTAAAACCTGCCAAGCAAGAATATCACATGTGAAGTCTATATTTTACAAAAATTCCAACTGCTCCACCTAGCCCAAACTTCTTAAATAAACAAACACGAGATGTGAGGTGAGCTTCTGAATGCAACAGTACTTCAAATGAACTTTTGCTTGAAGATAACCTGTGCCACAACATATAAACAGTTGCTGACAATTAGGCACTTTTTCAAGATTAAACATATATGAAATATCATTTTAGATACATTAAACATAATTTTTCAAAACTGTACTCAATAGCTAGAGGAAAAGACATACAAACTATAATCATTGTCTTTTGTATAGCATAGGAAGTGTTCTATATAGTTTACCTTCATCTCTCATGTTTTGATCTATCTGTGGACCAGCATTCCTTTCTCGGAAATTTATGCCTTCCATGTGTCGTTGCATTGCTTCCTGTATTACTTCATAAAGTGGTTGATCCTAGATTGATTGCATGTTTGGATGACATGTGAAAGGCAAGATGAAAAATTAGTAGAAAGGCTCTATCTATTGTGCAAATAGTACCAATTCTTAGTCTCTTTTTTGATATTTCAGAAGAAAAATATCTAACATTTTCAGTAGCATTCTTCATCCATGGCAATATAATGTTTAATATAAACAGTATATAATAGTATATATATATAATAGTATACAATAGTATATGATGTTTAATATAAACATTTTTTGAAGACAAAAAGCAAAGAAAAAATTTAGGAGCCGATATTTTTTTTTTCCCTCCATTCTCAAATCCTTGCCCTTGTCTAATCAAGTGACACACATGTAGTGAAAAGTGCCTAAAATATTGAGTTCTTGTGCTATGATCAAATTTGACCATAAATTTCAGACAGTGATAGGTTCTTGTAGCTAGAAAAATTAGATCCTTTCATTAAAAAATTATAGTTGTGTTAAATACTTAAATCAGAAGTGATCTTTACCACAGTGCCTGCAGGCTGAGGAGAAGAGTCATCTCTTGGGTACATCCTAGAAACAGGACACCTGAGAATGTCTAATCCATTTGGAACAATTTTACAGTAGTCCTGGATACACTGAAGCCACCACCATACAGCATCACGACAGTTGTATCTGGCGTGCGTTCCCTGGCCCAGCAGATTGGGAATGAGACCATGTCTTAAAGTCCCAGCAAATGCTAAAATGATGTTTCTAGAACAACAAAAAAAATAAATAACCCCACAGTCTTGACTAAGTTACTTTCAAGGCCATTATTGGACCAAGTATTATGTACAAATCATACAAGTTTACCTAAACAGCAAGGTAAGTCAAGGAGACAAACAGGATCTTAAAGACAGATGCCAAAAGGTTGCTCTTGTAAGCAACAAATTACTTCATTTAGTGTGAAGTTTTTACACTATTAAGTTACCTATTCCCTATAAATTCCCCAACATGAACACATTTAAATCAGTTTGTACACAACGTACATCATCTGCTAATATGGAAAAGCAGGTTTGCTTCTTCACAGGTAGTGATATAGAGCCTAAATGCAAATCCCACTGAGGTCACAGGTAAGGTTTTTATTGACACAGTTTATGATTACCCTGCTGTCCGTTCTGATGGGTGGGGTGGAATAGGGACGGAGGGCAGGAGTAGATGGGAATTTCCTATTAAAATACAGAGAGGTGACAGCAACTGAGGTTATGAGAAGTTTCATTTCAGAATGTTGCGCATACCTTGCAGAAAACAGGGATTCCAACTAACTTTAAAAGGGAATATAAACATGCCAGTAGACTGCAGATCTTGCTGCATGAGAAAGGCAATAGTTGGCCAAATGTACAACAGCATAAATACATGGTAATTTAAAACAACTAACTTTTGTTTGTATCATGTGGCAAGCTCCACCCAAATTATAAGATTAATGGAAATACCAAAGCAATAGATCTGGCTTATATCTGGTTCATTTGTCAGGTTAAACGTTTTCAAACAGGTATCAGATTGTAACAATCCACAATTAGCTGATTTCTAATATAAATAGAGAAATACTAGCAGTTACAAAAAAAACCCCAAAACCAAACAACAATAGACACGCAGTCATACCTTCCTGATTAAAATAGTCTTCTCTTGTTACTTCATATGTCCCAATAAATAATTTTGAAATTATTTGAATTTGAAAATTATTTGAAACACGTGAAACACAATCACTTTAAGGACAAGAAGTAGAATTACAGGGGTTAGAACTACCTTATCTATATAGAACAGTATCAGTGCTAAGAAAGGCAAAGGGAATAACTTAAGTAGTGTTTTTAATTCCACTTGGAGAACTCCAAAAGCCATCTAGTGCCATTAAAGTTTTACACATCAGCTGTTTCTTATAGCTTGTGTGTCATCTCAAGTTTTGGGAACGTAACTTTTCCCCAACTACCTTCAATCCCTGAAAGAACTAAGTAGTTGTCAGTCTTACCTTGCTTCTAGATAGCGGCCGGTAACTAACATGAGACCTCTCAGTGCAATGAAGGTGTCCCTGCCCCAGGAGCGAAAAATTCCAGAAGAAAAGTGAGGTAAGCCTAAAAAGAAAAATGTATAGTTCATCTCACTTATTGATATGGCAGAAATCTCCAAGTACACATGTAAAACAACATAAATAAGCACACAAATAAATAACATGAATAAGCACACATAAAATAACCAGAGATAAAAGTATATTCACATTTAGAATTTTTTTTGCTGGATTAAGCTGTTTAAAGTAAACAATCTTCAGAACCAAGTCCTTGATTTTTATTAATTCACTTTGTAACTTAACCAAGTGCCACCCTCTAATTAAAAGCAGCAGAAAGAAAACTAAAGAACAAAAGACAGAACTGTGGCAAGATTTGTACCACTCTGTTAGCAAGAGTTTATGTATGAGAGCTGCATCATCTCAGGAGCATCAAGGGGTAAGACTGGAGAGGTATGAATCTCCTCTGTCCAAAATTTTTCTCAGCCACTATAAAATGAATGTTGCTTCTCTTTTCCAGAAGTTTCTAGAACTACATCTTACTGCAAACATTATACTACCTGAAGAATGATTCTGACTGATAAAGTGTAATAATTAGAACAGTAAGGTCCATCCTTGTCTTGTCTTCCATTTATTAACTTTCTCATCTATCCAACAAAAAAATTCCATATGGTAAAGATTCAAAGCAGGAAACTGTTGTGATTGCTTGATAGACCATTTTTACTTTTACCACTTTCCAACTTATTTGCTAATAGTCAAATACAGCCTTCACACTTCAGCAATTTTATAGTATATGGCATCAACACTTGAGAATGACAATCCATGTACAAGTTAAAAAACTCAGAAACAACTACAAGTGAGTATGTGAAGTAAATATTTCAAAGCAAACCATTTAGTGTAATTAATCTTTATGATCAATTTAAGAGACCATTGTGCCTCTGTGCTGCTAGGTAACACTAAAGCAGGCAAATGGAATGTCACCAGAACCTAAAAGCAATGAAATTCCACAAGAGAAAGACAGACAGCAAAAAGAAGAAAAAAAGAAACACCCCAGTGAGAGAGATGCCATAGAAACTGTGAATGTTAAAAGTTTCTATGGTTTCAGAAAAGGAGTGAGCCAACTCAGAACAAAAATAAATTCATTCTAAGCCACTCAGGACAGAAGATAATATATTTGACATAGGCAAGTGCCCAGCTCAAAGACTGCCAGATGCTGGCAGAACATTCAGAGGTATAAACACTCTTTGCTGACTGCTTTTATTCTCTTTCCTCCTGGAGACTGTTTCAGATCAAGTATTCTTCTGGTGTGCTAATGGTTCTTTGTTTTTCTGAGAACTTGTAAATAAATTCACCCCTGTACTCCATTACAATCCAGTTTTTAAATTCATATTAAAGGAAAATAAAGTAAAATGTATTATGCTGAGTGTATATATATATATATACCTATATCTATATATCTCCATATCTATCTCAAGCAAGTCTTATGAAAAGAAACAACACACTTGTGGCTCTCCATATGTGATAAAGGTGGATATAGCTAAACATGCCTGTAAATAAAGTGTTTATAAGCTCCCCCTTCCACCACCCAATACCATGAACAAAAGGGTTGTCCCCAAGAATTAGTGCCAGACAAAACTCACTTTTTTTTAATACAGTCAAATCTTTATCTTAAAAACAGAGAGGAAAAGTGAGAAAAACTGCTACCTACATATAATAAATGATTGCTGGACTTGCAGATACCAAGCTCAACGGTGACATTTTAGTATAGTTACTAAAAACAGTTTAGCTATTTCAGAATACTTGTCCTCACTTACCAGCCGCCAAGGAAACACAACACTGTTCTTTCTTATTTGTAATCTCATTCAGCCTATGGGGAACATCATGTAAGGAAGGAGACAGATCTGGCAGACAAGAATATTTTCCTATCCCACACATCTGGACTGAACCCAAGGAAAGGTGTTTCACAAACGTTGATCCATTCTTCACAAAGCTGAAATTCAACATAATTAAATTAAAATAACTTTGCATTCAGCAATATTATTCTTTAAAATGTACCCTTTTTCATTACAGGCAACTATTTTAAGTACTATGCATTATAAATATTATAAACTAATGGGTTAATATTAGTAGTTTGCATTAACTAATTTTGTACATAACGTAAAATTTGTAAGTCACTTTTTTCCTCAAAATGGGTACACAGCCTTAAATTTTTATTGATTAATGCCAATGGGGAGTGTTTATGTCAAATACTTCTAGGAAAAAGGATAAAAAAAAAAAAAAAATTTGTTTTCTTACTTGATGCCTACATACATACCTACGACCTCAAAAATACGGTAAAAGACATTTTACAATGACTGTAAGTTTCTGTCAAACCCTAGTCAGTGTTTTTAAAGATTGCCACGTTTTTAAATATACTCATATATGAAAAAATTCTAAATCAGTAAATCAACACATTGTCTAAACTAATGCAATCTGCATTCCTATTTCATCTCCAACCTTTCCTCAAATATACTTTACACATGATTTCACAGCCATACTGAATTCTATTCCCATTTTAAACATCTCTCTTCTTACAAAACAATACTGATTTTTCAGAATGTTTGTAGCTAGTATAAAGCCTCCATTAAATCCATCTCCCTTCCCTTCACAAGAAAAAAAGGAGAAGCAGACACTGAGGATTAAACAGTTATTTCAAGAACTACAGAAAGTGCTCAGATAATGAAGAATATTTAGCTGCGTTAGAGAGAAGAAGGATTGAACAAAGCATGAGCATCAAGTACAACCTGGTATTTTCTTATTTCCCCCTGAACTTTAATAATTGCAGTTGTAGTAAAATTACAGAAGAAAGTTTCTGAAGCCTGGCAAAGAAATGCTCACTTAAGGTTTCCTCTTCCTACTGCATAATACCAATTCCAGTTTTAAGTTCAAACCCTGGATAGACATCTCAACTCTCAGCCTTCTAAAACATCACCATTAAAAGTTGAATTTGACATTCACTACCAATTTTATCCTTTTACACTGGACAAGTATGAAAATATTCTAATTACATTTTCCAGCAGATAAAAGGTGCAAACAGATACAGATACCTCTACAACTCTGATACACCAAGCATACCTAGACATCTGATTCCATCCCACATCCAAAACTGTGGTGTATGCACCCACTAATATGGCATCAAAATAACACGGGATGAGGTAACGTGGAATTCTCTTCAGGTAGACAAACATGGCCTTCAACCATTTTCCAACCTATTAAAATACCATATAATTAGGACTTGATAACACTAGGGTTCAAAAAACAGTACTTGTAACTAAAAGCATTTGTCACAGGTTTTATACATTTATTACACGCAAGTTATGCCTGACCACCACAAAGATCAGGTTATCTGCTGTTATTAATAACACCACCAGCATGCAGCCATTTATATCTAAGGAATTGTCCATGCTAGGTATTTGTGGTAGAATTGCTGTACCTTCCTGCTGCAAAATTTCAGCTAAAGAGATTAACTCTAAGAAAAGTAGCAGAGAAAAATCAGTACTGTATCTGTACTATAATAAATGGGCAAGAATATCAACTATAGAAAGAGATTATACTTTGCTGCTCTTGTAGGGGGGAAAAAAAAAATCACAAACAAGTTACTAGAGCTGAGTAGCAAAAGAAAGCTGCACGTCAAAAGGCTTCACTATGACTCAAGTGTGGGAAGGAAGTTCCTCACTGCTTAGAAAGACACAAGTGAAGAGATGAAGCTTGAGACCAGGGCCGGAAAAATTATCAAAAGACTGAATAATGTATGGCCACTACTGCAAGTGACTGCAGATCTGTGTCTGAGACTCAGGATTCTGGAGCTTCACCTTCCGTGTGTCACTACAGAATGTTTGATATTTCGGAGGTATTTCTTGTCTCTCCTTCTAGTACTGTTAAAGAACATGACGACAACCTACTAGAAAGTCACTAAAGATTTAAACCTTGCAGATGAACAAAGTACATGTCTACACATTACATGATGACACTATAATTTGAACTGGGAAATTATGAAGGGAAAGCAATTTATGCAAACAGTGAAATTAAAAAGTTTAGTTTCATGTGACTTCAGTATAGCTATAGGTACTCTATATTTTCTTCAAAACAGAATGAAATGCTACAAATTAACAGCTCAAAAAAAAAAAAAACACACACAGAAAAACCAAGTAAGTCTCTGAAGAGCAGTAAATCTGGCAAGTATCAGAGTAACTTCATTTCTATAAGAGCTCTGTCTCTGAAGTCAGGTTCAGCATTCACTTCAGTACAACACTAGGCTGCTTTTATCCATTCTTCTGCTTTGTATCACTACACTTGACTTCAGGAATTTAAATAAGCCTTTATTATTATAGTCATTAAGTAAGTTATCTAAACCAGGTCTTCATTTTGTGAAATTAATGAAGCAATTACTGTACAAAGAAAGAAAAGGACTATATTGTAGTGCAGCCATACAGGTATGTTGAATCTCGGTAATTTCTATCTTCTCAGTGCTTCACTTTGCAGTCTTACTATAACTGTATTACAATAATATATGCCTTACTAGTAGTATTTAGGCCCTCTTCTGAAAGGACTAACTTAAAAAAAATCTTGTTACTTCCTTTTTATTTGAGCAAAAGTAGTAAACAGGGAAGGACCTCCACAGGCCTTTTTGTAAAAGCTAACACACTTGCTCCTCCCCCCATGCCCTTCATATTTTTCACCTCCCTTTGCCAGTCTGCTCTTGAAGAGCATTGAAAAGAGGTGGGGGGAAGGAAAACCCCATATGAACTGTTTTAATCTCCTAGAAGAAATTGCCTAGAGAAGTAACATGTTACAGACAGACTGAATTTAAAAATATACCAGTAACTGAAAAGGAAACAAACTAGTAATGTTAAACCCCAAAGTCAAAGAATTATTTTCACTCACTTCTGCACAGGCTCCTGCACGTGAAATCAGACGATTACTGACATAATCAATCATCCAGTCTCCAGATCTTAAATTATCACAAAATGGATGACCCAAATCATTCTTTGGTCTTATTTCTGCCATCACTGACATTAACCCTGAAGATACAAACCCAACTCTGTATTAAGATACACCATTATCATAAACAGAAATTACAATTCAGGAGGAAAAGGTACACAGCAATAGATCTTTAACTGGCTTTAGCTGTATTACCTGATCTCTTGAGCTGGGATACAACTCAGTTGTAGCTTCCTCAGCATACATCCTAGCCAATTATGAAGATCATTATGGAATCATTGGCATGATGGTATTCACACAATTGGTAAGTGATGGACACTCTCCAGTAATCTAGTAATGTCCAGGGTTTAATTAATGTGACTTTTCACTGGAGGTATGCATCTTTTTGTTTCAAAAGCAAGGGCATCAGTGTTAAAACACATATTGAAACTTAGCGTTGCAGCCCTGAGTACCAAGAAGGAGTGCTTTTGGCTTACTATGTGACTCCCTGGGTGCAATACTCATTAGTAGCATGGTCAAGCACAAGAGACTAACTAATTTTTATCCAAACAGTAGCACTATGATCTAGATTGAGCAGCATTATTTTACTCTTCTTGACAGAAAAAAAGAATGCTGAAACCATATACCTTGGAGGCCTGCATACTTCAGTGGTGACCAGTTTGGAATATTGTAACAACCTCCACCATCTTCTTGTTCTTCTGCCTCACATCTATACAGTACTTGATTTAGGTCAGCCAAAGTTAGTTTAGATGCAATACTGAAAAAAACAGTGGAGAAAATAGAAAAATTCCAAACCCAAAAGCAACATTAGCAGGGAAACAGAGAAAGAATTTCACAAACAATTGTAGTTTCAAACTTCAAATAAAATAATCAAGTACATAAAAATCTCTGACCATTTAATCTTGGCAATTAAGAGCCTCATATTTTGGATGTTCTGCTCAGATATTACTGTGTTTCTAAATAAATACTGAAACAAGTACATACCCTAAACAATCACACCCCAACACTGAGATGCACTCCATGTTAGTTAAGTCCACTTTAAGCACCAATTACACACAACGTGCACGAAACAGCCTGGGAAGTTTGAAAATATTATCTCTGCTCCATATTGTACATTTAAAAAGAGTATCTCAGAGTTTTTATTGCACTCTGACAATCCAAATACATCTGTAGTATCAACAACAAAAAATAATAATCCTCACTTATAGTCTACACACTGCTCTTGGCTCCCACTGTAGCTCTCTCGGTTCTACTTCAGAAACTTAAAAGAATACTCACGATGAAAATAACGTTTTTAATATAGGTGCTGAATGATCATCAGGAAGACTTCCAGATTTAAAATGAGGACTGAACTGGATCAAGTGATTGCGGAGGACACCAACAGCCTCTTGTGCCTTTGGGTCGAGACTAACTCTGTGAACATGAATGCATAACTTGTAGAAATATAGCACTTAAAGTTAACTATTCTCGAGTTTCAAACCAAACAATCCTATTGTTCTGTTTGAACTAACACAGACATTTGGGAATTACAGTAACGTACCTGAATACTATTACACTTCCTGGTGTTAATTTTTCAAATTCTATTTCTTGAACAAATTCATTTGGCCCTTTTATGGCAGTTCCAGCTTGCTTTATAATTTTACTGTCTTTAACCTTAGAAAAGAAAGCACATTTACAGCAGAAATTTAATATAAAATATCACAAATGACAAAATATTCCATCAGAACATGGCAAAGGAGGCGAATTACCTGGATGTGCTCTCTGAGTTCCATTGTGAAATTAGGCAATCCATTTATAAAACGTTTATCTTTTTCATAAGGTCTAGCACTTCTCTCAACAGTCCTAGCCTCAAGTACTACTTCTTCTATTTTTCCTAAAAGGAGTTAAGTCATATTGTAGCTGTTATGATACTTTAAACCAAAAGTGATTATTTTGAAAACATGAAACAAAACCTAAAACTAAACCCCTAAATATTCAAAATACAAGTCCCTGCTGTACAGCTAAAGAGAAAACAAATGTGACAAAACATATGGGGAAGTACTTCAAATATCCTATAAACATTCGTTATGCATTTATTGGCTGAATTTTATAATAAATTAACCATAACATTAGCCAACCATTAATGAATTATCGCCTGTCTTTTACTGATTACCAGGTGTTAGTTTCCTTATCTTTAGAAGACTGCATTCAATTGGTTTCCAAACTGCAGCGATACATAATTTATCTTCAAAGTAGTAGCATACATAATAGCTTTATATTAACTTATACAGTACAAAATTTCTCACTAAGATGTATTTTAAAACTACAACAACTGTCAATAAAAATGCTGACTAGCAGACATCAACAAACACAATGAGATTTTAGCGCTTTCTGCCAGTGTAACACTTAAATAGTAATCCCCTCCTAATTCAGTACAATTTATCATCTTCATGTTAAGTATTTTTACCAGCTCACAAACGAGATTGTAAACAAAACCACACCCTCACAGGGAGCTTATAGCAGGAAGTATACTCAATATGAATGCTTTTGAAAGCCCTAAACAAGTTGTCTGTTATCATTTCTTTAACCACTTTTGGTGCATGCATGTTAGTACATATAAAAGCAGTGTTCTGTATTGAAAATTCTGCTATTGATTTCATGTGCTTGAAGTTAAAAAGTACGTATTTAGAATAGCTTGGATTTTTTGTACACCTGCTATTGTTTGAAAAAGAATTTATTACCTGGGATACACATTTCAGGTACTTCGTTACTGTAGAAGGAGGTTTTAGGATCCCTGAAGGCAGTTCGACTTACAGCCACAACAGACTGGTGTGTGTTAGGGCAATGTCTTGTCACTGCCACTATGTCTTCATCAACTTGATCTACATACACCTAGAAGAGACATACATTGCAACTGTGCTCACTCCGAACATAAAACATGGACTGGCAGCACTACCCTCACTTCTTGCCTGATTAAAGCCTTTAGCCCCCAGCTCCTGATGCAGCCTGTTTATGGCCAGCCTTCCTGCTAGAATTCCTGTCTGGAAATTCACTTCACCAGAACTCAGTTGTGCTGCTGGATTCCATTTTGCATAAAACCTCTCTTCAGATACTACAGAAATCTGTGAAGAAATTAAGATATAAGCAAATATTAACTACTCTGAGAAAAAACAAAACAAAACAAAACGACAACCCCCACACAGCTGGAGCTCTCAACTATATAATCAGCTCAAATTTCATATGAAAGTTGACAATCTGAAGTAAAGATACTAAACTGCTTGGAATTTCAAATAAACAACGTTAAAATACATCCCCTAATCAAGGAATAAAGTTTACATTTTTACAATTAACTTAAGAGTTAAACAGTAGACACATACCTGGTGTGGTACTAGTTCATCATAGCCTTTGGTGCTTCCTGTAGCACAGCATGCCATGGAAACAATCATTGCACTAGGGAGAGCATCATACGCAGATCGGTGCTGTGTGAAAAAAAATAAGTCGGTAAACAGTGCAACAGAGACATAATTCATCCCTCCCACTCCAGCATACACAAGTTACACTCAGCGTAACAGAGGAGTTGCTAATCACACCAAATCACAACAGAATTATTGAAACAAATTATTACAAATGCACTAACAAAAGCAACTTAAGAGAAACACTCAAAAGCTGCTTCTTCAATTTCTACGGCTCACTCTCATTCTCTTGTGTACAACAGGAGCTTAGGAGGCAAGCTGAACAAGCAGAGTCAGAACCATTCGTAGCAGCTGGAATGAAAGACTCAAAACCACCCATTAAGTAGCTTTAGATACTTTTCCCTGAAAGACAAAACCTTGAAAATCAGAGGAAGCTGTTTAAAATTTTACTCTCTGCTTGAAAACTTAAAGATCTGAAACACATTCTTGCTATAAATATTGCTCAGGAAAAATATCCAGATTGCACCAAGCCCTTCCACAGTTCAGAAATATCAATTCAGAAGACATCAAATGTAAACTTTGGTTTTCAGTTTAGGCACCTACCTGAATTGGACATTCATTATCATGTGTAATATCCATGAAGAGTGCATGAGCAATAGCTGGCATCAAAGGCCTCAAACGTGGCTGAACAAAAGAGCCAACAGGTTCTCCTCCAAAACGATAAACTAACCTTCCCTCCTCATGGCTATTATAAGCAGTCATTGCCTCTAAAGAACAAAATAGGTAAGTGTTTGCATAAGAATAACTACCATGGAGTACAGCATGCACAAAGATGTTAATGCAGCATTTTACAGTTATTTGGGTGAGTTCAATCATAAAAAAAAAATAATTAAAATGTTACATGTAACTATATTCTCCAGTGTGGATATACAACCTTGGAGTATTCCATTTACTGTAATGTATTAAGGTAGAGAAAGCTAAGGGGGGGGGGGAAAACAGGAGAAAAAAGCAGAGGTCTCAAACTGCTTCTCACAAGCTTTAAGAAACTCACGCAACAGAACTCAGACATGACGCAGCACTTGCATAGCAGAACTGTGCTACAACTTCTTTTGCTGCTAGGGCAAGAATTAAATATTTAACCTTCTGTAAACCATTGCAGGATGTCTTCTCTTATTTTAGAGATAGTACAGTATTTTCTTCCAAGTATCAAAAATGTCACAACACAAAACCTGTACTTCTGATTATATGGAGTGTGAAATTCAAAGTGCATAATCCAGCAGGAACCTTTTCCTTGGAAAAAGCATGTCATCTATAATCTCTTGTTGGAAAGGGACCACACATACAGCAAGCCTACCTCTTATTAAGGAGGTAATGCCCAGCCTATTCACAAAGATATTGTCCAGCTCCTCATTTCCTGTGAACAGTTCAGCCACTACATACAAATCGGCTCGCAATTTTCTAGCTGTGTCCAGCATGTACTGCAAAAAGCACAGCCAAAAAAAGCCACAGAAAGGGGAAAGGTAGATACAAAAAAGGACAAGTTTCAAAGCTAGGCAGGGATTGGACAATAGGAAAATGCCATGCAGCAAAGATAAACAGAAAGCCAAAATTAAGGAACAAAAAAGTTGTTACACAGAAGACGACACACAAACATAAGCAAAACCAAGAATTAGCATAAAACACAGGATAAGTTAAACAGAACATGAAGAAGAAAAGGTAATTGCATAAGCAAAGAACATGAATATGTAAGAAATGAAAAAAAAAAAGGCACAACAATGTTAGTTTCACATTAAAAACTCCAAACCATACACAACAATCCTAAATAATTTTCAACTTCTTATTATACCTCTAATCAGGCTGGTAATTCCCAGGCGGTTGACAAAAACATTGTCAATGTACTCACTGCCCGTGAAGAGTTCAGCTATCACATAAAGATTAGGTCTGACTGATCTGGCTGTTGCTAGCATCTCCTATAGATCATAATACATTTTTAATGCAAGACATCCATTGTCAGCTATGTACAATATACAGTTCAGTAAAAAATATCAGTAAAAAGCAGGATTCATAAAACCACGTTTGCGTTTTAGAGAGATTATTTATGGCCTGAGTAACACTAAGAAATTCTCCAAAGGCTTTAAGCTAATAGCAGCTTAGTTTTTAAACAAGATCTTAACTCAAAGTGCAAGAACAAAGGTTGGATAAAACAGAAACATGTTATGGCAATTCATCTGAGGATGATTTCAGTATTAGCCTTTGAAGTTACCATTTCAAAAATAGTAATAAATGAAGGAATGGTAGAAGTTTCTAAATGGCTGTATTTAGGAGCCACTTACAACTTTTCTGTGGGCACATCACCTTGGGTTAGAGAGCTCTTCATAGATTCACATAAGCTCTGTAACCCAGCTAAGACAACGCACTAACAAACAGTAACACTCAATTCTATTTAAAGGTAAATTACTATGTAAGTACAATTTTGGGATGTAATGATAAGTAGTAAGCACTAATCTTAGCAATAAGCCTGCCAGTCTCAACATTTTGCAGGCGTTCTTTACCAGCTTTTAAACTCATGGAAGTAAACTACTTCCTGTTTAATTCAGTGATAGCAAAATACATATAGCAAAACCCCACCAAGACTTGCAAACCAGTCTTGGCAATGACCCCAGCTAAAACTGCCATGCTGGGTACTGGCAGCGACTGCACTAAACCCGTAGCGGTGTGAGGGAAAATTTAGCCAGGCCCATCCACACCTGCAGTATGTCAGCTGGAGTAGAATCAAAAGATACAACAGCTACACCACTCCACTAACTGGTTAAAGTATTGGAAACCATATCTAAACACCACCAGCTGAGAAACCTTGCTTATGCTACGAGGAAGGTTTATTCACGACTGAACTCTGCCCCGCAGATCCCGCAGATTTTGTAGCAACAGTGCAGGACTTATTCCACAGACAGAAGCTGCTGTGCAACAATCGCGCTGAGTGTTGCGTACCTCGGCTACATGAATAGGTGTCGAGTGACAGTTATCAAGACGAACACCATGGAAATATTTAGCAGTGATTTCGGTGTATTTTTTCATATGTGCCCAGAGGTATGGGCAGTCTTCAGGTTTATTACCATACCGTAGCTTCACACTGTCTCCCCAACAAATGAGCTCTCTTCTCAAGTAAACATTTGAGCCTGTAACAAAAATGAATTCACTATATTCAGTATACAGCATAGAATGTGCACCAAAATGGAGATGTGGTATTTCATTTTCAACTGCTGAAGAGTAAAAATTCTGCCAATAATCGTATCAACTCAAAATATATACACCTACACTCACGTATAATTTCAGACTGCTCCAAGGGACTATGTAATTATTTCAGTATCTCTATACAAGTTACACAGATTTAAATAGTATTTATACTACAGAATTTAAAGAAATTTTAACTGTAAAACAAGCATATGAAAAAAATCAGCAAACAAATGAACAAAATGAGTAGCTTAGTTGTTTATATTGGCCAAATTCAGAAGACCATTTCACTGTGTTACCATAAATAAACTGACAAGGCCACAATTTAAAATTTTATCTTCTGTTTCCAGCAGGCTGTGATGATGCAGGGAAAACTGCCAAAGTGCTTAGGTAGGTAGGTCATCTTAATGGACCAAGTCCCTAAATAATTTATGTGTGTATGAAAATATACATCCTCCATCTAGTTAGGTCTCATACACTATATTTTTCCCCCTTTTTGAGGTAATCAATTAAAAAAAAATATTTAAATTGGAATTCACCTATTATATACTTACTACACAGAATATTCTGACTGAGATTTAACTGTGACAGACTTAAGTAATCAGTCATATCTAAAAAAGTGACTTCTGTCCTATATCATATAATTAACAATGGCAGTAATGTAACTTAAAAACCAAACTCATCCACCAAAATATCAAGTATTTGCAACATGTAACAACCATGGAACTGGCAATAGTATGATCCCACATAAAAGAAGCCTTTGTGCCATCAGACTTCTGAACAATGATTTATATTCATCTTATCTAAACCTGATCAAAGCATGAGCAAGGTCAGCACCACCCAGGATGGGCAAGACACAGCTACTCCATTGCTTTCTGCTACTCCTAGACCAGCTATACTCATGCATCACCAGTTAATTTCAATGGTTGAATCTTCAACTAGAACAGGAAACTTGTTCATCTGAAAAGTAATCCAGCAAGGAGATTATTTTTCAGCCAAATTAATTTCCTAAGGTTCACATTATACATACTGAAGTGATTCGGCCTTCACAACGAAAGACACATAGCAAAAGTATGCAGCTAGTAACTAAAGAGTATGGATCCTAAGTCACCACTACTTCCAGAAACATACAATGTGTGGCATAAAACAAAGGTATAACACAAACATAAAGCACTTGAAAAGCTGCAGACAAAACAAGAGGGGAAAAAAAACACCAAACCGCATCACTAATCGAAGTTAGGTATTCTAACTAAAGTCATGACTGAAGAAAAAACAACATTCTGCCCAGAAGAAAGGGCAATTAGCTGAAAGGCAACTGAACAAAAACACTCTTGAAACATTTATCTTCATCCTTGAAAAGGAGCAAAAATAGAAGTAAATAAAAAATAATGAAAGGGCTATAGAATATTTTGCAGAAATGAGGCACTTGCTAACTCCAGAGTACTCTGGAGCATCAACCAGATTAGCTTCTCAAGCAGATTCAACAAGTTCTTAAGATAGATGTTTTTAAATAGAATTAAACCGGCCTTTGTTTGATTCAGTTTACAAAGTGAATGACTACTCTGAAAACAAGAGTTGTCAGCCTTGCTTTTATTAGGTACCAGTGCCATCCCCAAAGGACTTAGAGTGCGTGGTGGTTACATACCCTATTTTAACTTCACAAGAATTGTGCATACTTAATTTGGATTAACTGTCAGCTCTCGACTGCCTGTCACTCACTGAACCTCTCAAGGATCCAGTTTTTGGTCACTAAGGCAGTAAATACTGTCTACCTCTTTACTGTGTTAGTTTTCTGCCACACTCTCACTGTCTTATGGAAATGCCAACAAGCAGTAGCACTGGAACAAAGTACAAAGTAAACAACAAAGACAATAGCAAGAGTGAGGCAGCAGGATTTCCCCAGTTCATTGGCAGAAGGCTGGTAATTTCCCTGCAAAACCGTACCTTGTATCCCAATTCTTACAGTTGATCTGTATGCTGAACAGGAAACACAAGTGCCATAAACCGAGCATCTTCTGCTCTGCCACTTCACAGGAATACATAGGAATCCAAAGGTTTATAAGAGGATTCAAAGTTCTTTTACAAACCTGGTTCTGCAAAGTTTCTAAGAGGATCATCTCCCATAACCCAGCCATTATGAGCCATGAAATAACAAGCTTTATCTGGCTGATGTATCATAGTTTCCTCTTCTTCCACAGTCAGCTCTTTGAATGGATAAGTAAAATACCTATGGAATAGGGAGGCAATTAAAAACAACCCACCAAACAAAATACCCACATAAAGTAACCTAAGCTAAAATTTGTTGTCAGAAATCAAAATATGTGCTATGAACTGGCTGGTAGATAAAACAGATGCAAAAAAATAAAAAACAGGTGCTACACCATAAATGAAAGGGAGTTTTCTTCTTCAGAGCATGCTGCAAAAGAGAAAAGACAGGTGTTGCCACTAGCTAGGTCTTAGCTGGTAATGAAAGATTAGAGCCTTAGTTCTTCAGATACATGAGTGGCATCAAGTATATGAAACTTGAAAGGTATAAGCTTTCCTAGTTCCACCCACAGGAGCAATTTACACTATGTAAGGCTTCAATGTGCTCTGGTTATTGATTCATGTTCTCTGGTCAGACTTGTTTACAGTTATCACTGTTACTTAAAAAAGCCAGACAATGGGAAAGGAAACATACACTTGTACACATAAATGTATGCTTTTCATGAACTTTGAACTCCCTCTCACTGGATGGACTCTAATAGCTTCGAAACAAACCAAACCAAACAAGAATACCTGGTAACTAATGGATGTTTTCTACTGATAGGACCCAACTTAGGACCATTATTGGCCATTCGTTCATAAACGACAGTCCCCACAAGACAATTGACAGCCTAGAAGTAATTAAAGTATACATTATTGAAATGTTTGCATTTATTTAAAATTTAATATTTAAAACAATTCAGCATCAAAACACAGTAATTACAGGACCTGCTCTTGATGGTGGTGAGTTTGTCTGTACTGTTCAGCATTCAGTTCCTCAATCCTCTTGCGAAACCAGTTACAACATTCTTCTATTGCAGCTGGTCCGTTGCTTACCAGGAGGACATTAAAAGCAGAGAATGAACAGAATAATTTATTTTTAAAACATGTAGTAAATATAAATAAAAGGAATGAAAAATCAAGTTCCCCCCATCACTGAAAATCATTTCACTGACTTGGTTTTGCAATTTTAACTTTACTACTGATTTTAACTTGCAATCAATATTACGATACCTGTGTGGTATGAATGTTGCCAATGCTATATTCATATCTACAGTACAACCAAGTCGTCTATAATCAGGATCCTGAATTATTTGAAGATGTTGATTTGGATCAGATTTAGTGCTCACTTTGCCTAAGAATAAGACAGAAAAGGGTATTCATAAAGTAAAAATAGGAATCACATTTAAAAGCCATACAACTTTTCTAATTCTAGCATAAGCAAGATATGGGTAGACAAAGGCTTTAAAGGGATTCAAGGTCTTCACTAGTCCTCTGAGCATCCTTGCATGCATGGTGGATTTATCACACAACTAAATGGAATAAATAGAATTATTTTGTTTTCCACCTTACTGTTAAGTTTACCTGTAAGTCTCCTGTACTATAAATATATAATCCACATGCTTCAGCAATATACTTTTTACCTTGAGTTAGAAGGGTTTTAAATTGTTGCACAGCTTTGTTAACATCCACTTGAAAAAATTCCCAAAGTTTAATTTTTGGATATATGTCTTCCCAAATTATTTTACGGATACACTGAAAAAATAAAAAATATGTTAGCTGATAACACTGACCATTAATATTACTAAGAAAAACTAAGTACCTGTATGACTTCTTGTTCAGAAAAAAAAAAAATGGGGAGTAAAGGGCTACTTCATTAAATGTATCTGCAAGGCACATACCATTTAAGCATTTCTACAACCTCAGCAATATTAAAGGTTTATTCAGCTATTTATAGTGTCCATTAGCTTGCATTTAGGTCTTATTAACTTACATTCAAGTGATGATCATTTTCAATCAAAGGAGGGACCCCTTTAGCAATACACTTTCCATCAGCCACCATACAGGTCAAGTGCCACAGAGCTCTATCCAAGATCCAGGCTGGCTTCAGGTGAGGAGAATTTACAAGGTTATAGCCACATTCTGGATGCATCCTGAGCCATTCACTGTTAGTAGCTTATTCAAGAAAGGGGGAAGGAGGGTTGGAAGGAAAAAAAAAAAAGTAAATACACAAGCTGAACACTTAGTTGTTTTGTACAAATGCCTCAACATCAAGGAGGTACTAAGGTATGTATAATTAGTTCACATTTCAAGTTAAGTTTTCTATGCCAATAAAAAATGTCTTATGCAGAGGTGTGCATTACTGATGATACCCATTTGTTTTGCAACAAATACAGTTGCAGAGACTGCAGAGAAACTTTTTGTTTCATATTGTAACTTTTTGTTACAATATGCAATAATACTGCCAATTCTAAAATACTGGAAAAAATATTTTTGTTACAGGAAATACATCAAACAATGGACATGAAATGCTCTTTGTGTGTTGAAAGCCACACATACATCTCAAACCAAGATTTAAGATGGCCTAAGTAATTTCTTTTTTAATATTCTTGATACACACACAGAGCCAGAGAGCAGGAGTTACACATACTACCTAAAAAATCATTACTGAAAAGTGAAGTTAAATGGGCTTTTAGGAAAGGATTAGCTGGACACAGTTGTGTGCACAGTAAGAAGCAGAGTGGTGGGAAGCAACAGTACCAAGCCTTTACCCAGAAGATGAGCACAATGGTACAAACAGAACCCTCGTTCAGATCAAACACTGCACTCTACTGTGACCATGTTCTGAACTTCCCCTGGATCATCAATAAGCACCAGAAGATATGCTGAACTAAGAGTTAAGAAACAGAGAAGATAAGAAGCCCTCAATAAAAGATGTGCAATATTGTAATACAGACAGCAGTGTACGTGAAGCATTATGAATAAATACACATAGAGCAGAGAGAATTTTGATATTGGAAGCATGACAAGGAAGAAAAAATCCTCAAGAAGTAATTTCTTTCAATTTTTGCAACTGTCACAAACACAGTTTAGTTGAAAGTAATTTTCATATGTTCTTTTGAATTAATCTCTGCAATTGAAAAACTAAACGTAAAAAAAAGTACAGAATGCAAAACCACAAAGAAATGGTTTGTTTTACTCAGGTTTTTTTAATTTTTTTTTTTAAATTTAATTAAAAGGTAATTTTTTTTTTTTAAATTTCTCATAGAACATGTCTCATTAATCCACTTTTTCAGAAAAGCAGAAAAACACAGCAGTAGTACTTCACACAAGGGAAAATATAAAACAAATTGGAAAACATGTAATATTCTAATACAGACATGTATTGGAAACATGAAGAAGCACCCATTAACATGTCTAGAATTGTAGCAGAACAAGTAACATTTAACCCCCAAAATTCCTTAGTTCAAAGAAGTGCAAACAAAAATGTGAAAAGGGAAAGAAAAAAAAGTGTACTCTCTCAGTCGACTGCATACACAGCTCTTCTGAACACTCTCTTACATTATTTCTCAAGTCTGTTATGAACATGACAAAATTCCATGTTTGTAAGGTCAAACCATTTGTAGAAATTAAGATTTCTGTGGTGTAAATACCACCTACAAATAAAACCATCATACTTGCTTTCAAGTTACATAAGGCAAAAAGCTCAGGCAGCTCAAAGCTGCTCTAGCCCAACCAGATCCTCATCCCCCTTTTTCCCCAAATAAATATACTACTTCTGAAAAAAAACCCACTTTTCTCTGAAAAGCAAAACTAGCTTGCTTTGTTCCTCTAGCAAGAACCACCATTTCCTGTAAAGGATGTTTATGACTAAATACAACTAGTTCTAAAATTACAATCTGACATCATTTAAATCTCAAGTGTTAGCATACCAAAAAACTCAAACAAACAAAAATCCACAAAAAAAACCCCAAAACCAAACCAAAACAAACAAAAAAAAATAACAACCAAGCACAGAAAAGTGAACAAGCCTTCCACTAATTCTGGTACAGAATAGGACAATACTTTCTGATCAGAAGGTATGCTCCAATGTTTCACAACATGAACACCAGAAGAAAATTAATTCCGCAGAAAAAAGTTTGCCCAAAATATCACTTGCGATCACATTTTGTACAGCTAGGGAGAAAATGCACATGAGTGTAAAAATCTGGAAATATTAAGACAAGGCACTACAGAAAATAATTCCTAAAACTCATTAGACTCTTATTTAAGAAAAGTAATTTAATATTTTTCGAAGGACTAATATATTGTTCTATACATGAAACACAAACTTAACATTTAGTAGTGATGCGCACTGCCCAAGACTTTTCTTTTTTTTCTCCTCCTCTTTTTAAAGCTGAGAAAAGGTGGTGCTTGATGTCATTAGTCAAGTGTTTGCACATAGGATATACTCAAGCATTAAACTGCAATAAGACAATAGTAGCCTCTTCTGAAAGATGAAGATGATGTAATTTATTTGTTTATTTTTATTACTTTATATGATTTATTACAGCCACTGAAAGCTCAGAGAAGGAAAAAAGCAACTCTTCTTTTTCTGTCTCCTGGAGAAAAGCAAATGCCAGTCAGCATGGTGTTTTTTATCCCAGTCTTTGAACACCCTGAAGGAAGCAGCAGCCTCCAAAGGGCACATCTACCCATTTACCAGACAGAGTCTGCAAATTTATCTACGATACTCCTGCTAACGTGCCAAAGGTGCACCTATATTTAACATAAGCACATGCATCTACTTTAAAGTCAGGCCATAGATGCTGGCTTTCATTAGAGCCTAACAGAGTCCAGAACTGATTCCCACCCCTCTCTAACGTGCGAGCAGCCTGTTCTCCACCCCAGTGTAAAAATCAAACACCTCGGCCTGACTGCTTAATATTGCAGGTGAGTTGTCTGACTTCACAACAGGAACACAGGAACACTGCCATTGTTACCCAGTGGGCTCAGCAAGAAAGGAGAGTAACAGATAGATACAACCGCTGTAAGCTATAGGGTCATGAGCTGTTAGAATTACCAGCATTAGAGGATTTTCTGGGAGGCAATTTAAGCTTTTAATGCAGACATGCTACAGAATTAATAACGACGTGCAGGTATCCATGATCTGCTCAAAACAACTGACTAAACATTTTGTATCTATCTTTCATGTTTAAATGGGTCTATGAAACAGGCTTTATAATTAAATTAATGTAGTGCAATGAACTAATTTAACTACTAGAAATTATGGTTCAATTAAAATACAAAAAAAAAAAAAAAAAAGAACCCTAAAAACTATTTGCCTATCTTCTTATTTAAAGAGCTCCCAAAAAAGTTCCACAGGCATTTACAACATTATTACTCAGACATTTCTCAACGTATGTTTCTGTTTATGCTAATTTTGGCATTTAACAAGTTTGGAGTCAGTTGTAAATCAAGTGGTTTTGATTATAAACAAAGAGGGGGGGAAAAAATAGAGTTTGAAAGCAGGAAACAAAGTCATCGAGTACCTTTTGATTAATGATGTAAGTCAGGACCATGGTCATCTGAATATTTCTATCCTGTTAGAAGACACTTCTAAACATCCTTTCACCTCAGTATAAATATTGAGTTATCCACCCCAATGAAGATTACTTCAAACTCTGATTGTAACCTGAACAAGCCCTTCCTAGAAATGTAGTCTAATAATGTTACATTTTTCTTCTCAAATAAGTTTTGGAGTCTAAGAATTAGTTTAGAGTAGGCATTTCTGTCAATAAAAACATTCTCCTTGGTAGCGTGCAAATATATACAGACAAAGGTGGCAGGATCTCAAGTATGTGTGAGAGAAATGGAACTTGTAGCTGGTGAAGTGCAAGGAATTTTTTATCCAAAATTGGGAGAATGTTTAAAAGCGTAATTCCCTCAGTCACACAGCCAATAACTATATTTAGTAACTTTTCAACAAATAGATACGGCAAACAACAGGGCCCACACAGCACCGCAAACTGATTGGATAGGAACATTGGCAACATTCAACACCAAGAAGCTAAAGCAAATAAAGCTTGAGATTCACAGGTATCTGTGGTTATGGGGGTTTTTAAGCCTCAAAGGATGGTAACAAAAATACACATAATCCTCTTTGTGGTACAAAAGAGTACTCAGTTTACATTAACCAAATAATTTGTATCACAGATTCCATTCATTTTTGTGAGAACTGCACACTGCAGATCTTAAAAATGAGCATATTATAATAATACAGACACGTGCACAGTTCATCAGTTCTCTCCAAGATGGACTCTATTCACTCCTTCAGTAACAATACTAAATTCCTTTACCTCTGTTATGGAAACATATCAGTTACAATTGTAGAGAGGTGTCCCAGATTTAGGCGCTTCAAAGACAGAGACAATTAAGTTACTTAAAACAGCTACTAAAAGATCGGTTTCAGGGGGAAAAGTTACGGGAAATAATGAAATAATGATAGGACAAATCTGGTTATTAACACACACAAAAATCTTACCAGTGTGATTGTAGACTACATCTGTGATGCAAAGCATATTCCATTCAATTTTCATTTTTTCCACAAGCGCTCCTATATCGCTCCAAGTGCACTTTTTAGTATGGCTTGAAAATTCAGGATTTACTTCTAACTGATCAGCCAGTGAATAACATGATCTAGACAGTCCAAGCTTCTGCAGTGGTGTAAAATGAATCATGTTGTAACCTACATAATAAGAAGCCATTTATTTAACAAGAAAAATAAATTTCAGTCAATGTTAAAGTGAAAGAAGCACAGTAAGTTACAGTTATAACATGTATTTGAAGCTAGAGTTTGGAATAACCAGTGTAAATTACGCTCAGTCTTCCCCTTGAAATTCTGTGTAACAGAAGCTTTAAGGATCATCCTGTCAATCTACAAACTTCCAAGTCTGTCTTGAAATCAAAACAATAACACAAAAGTGGCTTCCTGTATTAGGAAATTCCTGAAATTTTGCACCTTTCCAAATAGTTTAATCATTTCACTGATTTAATCTCTTAACTAAACTGAATCTAGCAGAAAATAATGTCTAAGAACTAGCGAACAAAAGAACTTCAGGGTAACTTTGGTTGTTGATCACAAGACAAAAACTTATATCCTTTAATATATGCATTGTCATTACCTGTTTCCTTTGCAACTTTAAGCCTATCCTCCCATTCATGAAATGGTCCCAGACACTTAGCGAGGAACGTCTGGAGCGTGACACAATCCAAAGGTAACACTCGATTATCGGCTCCAACGCGCAAGATAGGATCCACAACTATGTAACCTCCACCACTTTTTTCATTTCTAGGAAAAATTCATGTTCATTGGTATAGTAAACACCCATTGTACCATCCAGTTTCACAAAGAGAATCCAATGAGCACAGCGATTTCAAGAACACAGTACAGTGGCTGGGGGGAGGCAAAAATCAGGACTGCAGGGCACCTGAAGGAAAGTTCATCTTTCTACTAGATTTAGAAGAATAAAACTGCAATAGAGTTCTAAACTCTCCGCAAAAGTGAGACACCTTTGTTATTTTCTGAGAGAGTACTGGTTCCTCCTTCCAGGATAGGGACAAAACCAAAGCAAGCATGGCTGCCCAACTTTTATACAGAGGTCTCTATTTGGACCACCATCCTTGGGGAGATACCTGAGCTAAATGCCCTTTTAAGTCTCAGGGAATTTAAACACCTATCTTCCAGAAACTCAGAATACCAGACTGCAAGCACTACAAATACTGACATTCTCTTCTGCACTCATTCTGTAAAGAATATGAAGTAAAGAATGCCAGAACCTCTGCACTAGAAAAACAGAAAACAACCTTCAAATGTAATCAACAAAGTACAAATAAATCATCTGGATAGTCAGAACACTGATGACTTGATGACTCTGAAAACTTGTAGAAGTGGCTTGCCTTTCCAACCTTCACAAAACCAGATGAATTTTCTTGTGTATATTCCCCAGAATATCTTTGCTTCAGAGAGTATTAAACAACCATCACAAATACTGTCTCTCATTAGCATGTTCAGTTAGGGCCCATGACCGCAATTTGAAAAATGCATGGAAAAACTGTTTGTAACAGCGATTTCTTTGGGTTAAAATGTAAGAGAGCAGGCTGAATTTGGCTGCAAGGCTAGAATTTCACTTACCCAAGACTGAAATAGTACTGGTATGACCCAGAAATTTGGAGGTCTAGCTTGCAGTATTTGTCAGAGTCATCTTCTTTTCCTGTTGGATTGTGCCATGACAGCGTCCTGAACTTGTGGCGATCAAATGCTTCTCCAGAAGCTGGATAATTTGTGTACACAGTAACGGGCTTGCCTTGAAGAGTCGGACCCAGTCGGAACTGTAGTTCAAAACCTCAATAAAAAAAGGTAAATTCACTTTATCCAGAGGACTAGATATTTCTATTCTGTAATTACAAACCATAACTTGATGTTAAGAAGAAAGTTCACCAATGTATCTGCCAAGAATTTCAGCAGCATGGTGTATTTCTACAGCATCATCTCTCCCCTACTTTACTAATACTCCTCTTTGCACACTTGACATATAGCCCTTTTCCTTTACTTACATGGTACTATTCATCTCCTTTCCTGTTTGTTCCTATTTGCTATATAAAAAATCTTGAAAACAAAATACAGCAAAATATCATGATCATTAGACTCCGTACAGTGTTATGCAGATTTTGGATTATACAGTATTTAAGTATTTAGGTTTATGAAGTCTATATAATAAAGTGACCCATAAAAATATCTGAAAAAAATTAGGAACACATTTTGAAAGAGAAAATATTTCAAATCCCTTTATTCTCCATTGAGGGTTCACTAAACAATGCTAACTGCCTAATGCTTTTAACTGTAAATTGGTACATACTTGTGTGTGAACTACAACACACGAACTTACATTTTCAGAGAGCTCAACAAACCAAATGGAGCTTTGTATACGTGCTACAGGTCACACATTCATTAAGAGTAGTATTTAAGCTTAAGATAGCCTTGATAATAAGAACAAAATTACTCTAAAATGTTAGGACCTAAACCCATGCTGTTCAGTTCGATATGAAAAAAATCAGTTTAGTCAACAGGTTTCAGTGTAAGTTTCCACTTGCAGGTATGAAGGCCACCATCATGTGCATGGCTAATTACAGGGTCCTTTCAAGTGACTGAAATAGGCAGAAGTGCTTGCACAGTAACTTTTACCAAATTACATGCCAGTCATATAGTTGACTGTAGAAAAAAACACATACTAGCCCTAGCAGTCTACAAAATTGGGAGTAAAACAAACATGAGTATTTGTAGAACTTAGTAGTAGACAGATAATGAATTGTGAAGTGTAAAAAGAACAGAACAATGTCAAGTTGCAGTATCTTAAGTTGAAAAGAATTGCTTATTAAGCAGAATCATGGGGACTCTAATACCAGAATTCAATGCCTGAATACATTTAAATATAAGTCTCACCAAGCTTGAAGTTTCTCTTATTAATGTAATCAACACTGCACCAAAAAGCACCATGTACAGCAGTGGTTTTAGAATCTGGATGTCTGTCAGGTAAAAATGAAGCTCATTTCATTGCAAAAAAACCCCACTAATATATCTTACATAAAAAATAACCCCTTTTGGAAGGTTAAGTACAGCCTCCCCACTACTATCCTGACATTTTGTCTTTTTATTGCAGGGATTACTAAAATTAGAGCACAGGCGTATATGCCATTGATATCTTATTTCCTGTAACAGCTATACTGACATCAGGAATGCTGTGCTCAAAATTAGCTATGCCCTCTCAGAGAGTAGGACACCAGCAGAGACATGATAGCCATGCACTTCTGTGCAACTCCCTCCACAAAATTTACACAACTGGAAGGATGAGTTAAAAACAGATGTTAGGGTCAACTCTGCACTTCTTCACTATTGACATTTTCTTGGACTAAACCTGCAGAAAATTTCGAAGCCAACATATCTGATGAGAATTTTTATTCTCAAGAAGCAGAATCCTGCTCCTCTACTAAACCACTTCAGTATTAGGTTCCTACCAGTAACAAAACCCACCCAACTTCACAAGTAATAAAAGCCATTGCATTATTAAAAATGGCTTCTAAAGACAGTGACTTAAGTTTTATAGTATGGATTTGCTGATTAGCATACAAGTGGACCAATTAGTTGTGTGTTTTAGGCTTTTTTTGCAAATAGACTCTAATACTTTCAGAGAGAAACAGTGTCAAGTTCTTAGAAGTAAGCACCCATAATACTAATATAGCTCAGCTATAAGAAATCTGACAGGCAAGATAAGAATTATGAGGAGATAAAGACCTTATATTCTGAAACATCACCTCAGACCTTGCAAAATATTAGCATTACGGATATATTTCAAAATTATAATATTAAAGATGGGGTTCTGCATAACATTGCAGACAACTACTAGAGAGCTTGACTTAGGAGGACTTTTTTGAGTCATTGAAGTACAGGTTATAAAAGCAGAATTCCTATCCTGCAGGGCCTGTCAAAAAAATACTTCACACTTCATTCCCATGAAGAGTGATGACTCCTAGCTGATCTGCTCCTCATTTCTCAATAGTTTTACGAGTTGAACCGAACCACGTCTGCAGCCCATAGAGTTCTGCAGCTAAAGCAAGCACATCAGAAAATGTTTCATATTAAAAGAAGGAGGGAAAAACAAAACCAAACCCCAGGCCACCACCGTAGGCTGAGCTCCCGTTCCACCACTGCCCCAAGAAGGCGGCGATCTCCCGGCCACTTCCCGGCCCTGGGAACTCCGCCAAGGAGGAAAAGGAGAAAGAGAAGGAAAAGGAAGAAGAGGAGGAGATTGATGAAGCCGCAGCCCACCGGCCCCGACCCACCTTGCTCCAGCCTGAAGAGGGTCTTGTCCAGCTTC